>NW_023270268.1:58557432-58678689 GCF_011800145.1 Mirounga leonina
TTTATTTATTTATTTATTTATTTATTTATTTATTTATTTATTTATTTGATGTAGTGTTCCATGATTCATTGTTTGCGTATAACACCCAGTGCTCCATTCAATATGTGCCCTCTTTAATACCCATCACCAGGCTAACCCATTCCCCCACCCCCCCTCCTGTCTAGAACCCTCAGTTTGTTTCTCAGAGTCCATAGTCTCTCAAGGTTCGTCTCCCCCTCAGATTTACCCCCTTCATTTTTCCCCTCCTATGATCATATATATATATATATATATATACACACACACATAATGTATTATTTGTGACAGAGGTACAGGTCTGTGATTCATCAGTCTTACACAATTCACAGTGCTCACCATAGCACATACCCTCCCCAATGTCTATCACCCAGCCACCCCATCCCTCCCACCCCCCACCACTCCAGTAACCCTCAGTTTGTTTCCTGAGATTAAGAATTCCTTGTATCAGTGAGATCATATGATACATGTCTTTCTTACGTGCTGCTTCATTCAACCTCATCTTCTTGGTCTCCCAACTCTAGACACAGGAAAGAAACAAATGAATGCAACTGAAGGCAGAATGAAGCCATTGAACAACTCAATCAATTGTTCTAGTCTTAATTCTTCATTAAAACGTATTCATTAACAGATCTTTCTGATGTATATTCTTAAATGGCTGAAATTACTTTAGATTACCAGCAACAAAAATTTTAAAAAACTTAATTTTTTTAAATTGAATATAGTTGACAAACAATGTTCCATTAGTTTCAGGTATACAAAATAGTAATTCAACATCTCTACATGTTTGGTTATGCTCACCACAAGTGTAGCTATCATCTGTCACCATACAATGCTCTTACGATATCATTGACTATATTCCCTATCCTGTACCTTTTATTACCATTACATAATCATTCCATAACTGGAAGCCTGTACCTCCCACTCCCCTTCACCCATTTTGCCATTCCCCCCACACCCCTTCCTTCTGGCAAACATCAGCTCTCTGTATTCATAGGTCTGATTTTGCTCTTTGTTTGTTTATTCATTTGTTTTGTTTAAAAAAAACTACTTTATGAAAGATAGGCTTCATCGGATTAATTCTAAAGCATATAGAATAAAGGAGATGGAATTTAGCCTTCCTTGAAAAATGTTGTCATCCTTTATTTTAAAAGACTTATGAAAAAGTAAATCTGAGTTCCAGCATATGCATGATATATATAAAATGAAAATCATCTCTCTATTGACTGTAGTTAACATTTATACTACAGCTACCACTGACTCCTTGCAAGTTATTTGGCTTTTTTCCTCCTGGATCACCACCTATAAAGACTCATATTTTTGGTTTTAGGTATGATGTATTATAAGCAAACATTCTCATGAAACACTTTTGATCTAGAGACAATCTTTAAGAAAACACAAATTTGTCATTACATTAGGAGAGCAAGCAAAATAACTTTACTGTAGAAAATGTATCTAAAATAAAATAATGTGTAGAATTCTGAATTATATAAAATTCCACATCCTGGGAAGTAATTGACTGATTCTATCAGAAAAAATCATGGATTTAGTATAGATGCAAACTCTACCATCAGCCACTATGCCAACAGCAGCTAACAAGCAAAAGCAAGTAATAAATCCATGAATATTAAAATTAAATTACTTTCCTCTTGGTGGGTAGGGGGATAAGGTAACTGGGTGATGGGCATTAAAGAGGGTACGTGATGTAATGAGCACTCAGTGTTATATGCAACTGATGAATTACTGAACTCTACATCTGAAAATAATGATACACTGTATGCTAACTAATTGAATTTAAATAAAATAAGTTAAAAAATAAAGAAGATATTAGTTGAAAAATTACTTTCCTCTCTTTTTTTAAGATTTTATTTTTCAGAGAGATAGAGAAAGAGAGAGAGAGCACAAGCAGGGGGGAATGTCAGGCAGAGGGAGAAGCAGACTCCCCACTGAGCAGGGAGCCTGATGGGGGGCTCGATCTCAGGACCCCAGGATCATGACCGGAGCCAAAGACAGATGCTTAACTGACTGAGCCACCCAGGCATCCCAACCTCTCTTTTTTATTTTCAATGGAAATGATGTTTTGGTTTTCTTTATTGCCATTCGATAGAACAATAATTAGGTAAACTATTATTTTTCTTTCTATAAACCTTAATCCTGTGATGTTGAAGTTGATCTACTTTTGTTAAATGTATATAAAAATCATCACACTAAAATGATGGAGATTCAAATGTTTTTTAATATTTATTTTTCCCAGAATTATATATATATATGTATATATATAAATATAGTATATATGTAAATTAGTGTGGGTCACAAGAGCTGTATATACACCAAAAACAAACAAAACAAGACAAATTGTATATACTACTACTACTTCATTATTCGTATGATTGTGTCTTCTGTCCTAAAGCAAACTCTGTTAAACGGGGTGTTCAAACCCTAAGAAAGGCCCTTCTTCCTCCAGATTGTATTGTTGTCAGCAGTTTGCTGGCAGAGACAAAACATCCTGTGCTCTCAAGAAAAAAAAAAAAAAACAAAGAAACAAAAAGCTGGGTTTTCCAGGAGGAGGTCCTGATCATCTCTTCTTTTGCCTAAGAAGGGTAGAGGTGTGAGGAATGAGAGAGGGAGGGAGAGAAAGACGATGAGAGAGAGAGAAAGAGAGAGAGAAAACAAGAGAGGGTGTAGGAGTGAACGTGAGATCTCAGGAGAGGATTTAAGGGTACAAGAGTGAAAGTGAAGGATGTTCAGAAGGGTTGAGAGAGCAGGCAGTATGGAATGAGAGAGAAGCAGAGAGGAAGCAGATTACCAGGGTGTCTGCCTGAGAGTAGGGGAGGTTGTGTACAAGGACAGACAAGAGGGGGCCTTAAGCCAGATGTCAGAGGGCGGGAGCAGAGAAACGCCAGACTGTGAGAGCAAGAGAGTCAGTAGGAGGCAGTGTGCAGTCGAGAAAGAGGCTGAGAGGCAAATGAGAGCAAGTGAGAAAGAGTGAGGAAAATCAAGACGGGGTGTGTATGTGTGAGAGAAGTAGAGAAAGAATGTGTCAGAGCGAGAGCAGCAAGGAGAAATCTACGGTCTCATGGAGAAAGCTCTCCATGAACAAAGTCAAAAAGACTTTGAGTCTATTTGGACTTTTCTTACTTTGATGAAAACATAATGAACTAGGACCACACCCAGCAGTAAATGTAGTCCTGTCAGTGTGTGAGTGTGTGTGTGTGTGTTTGTGAGAGAGAGAGAGAGAGAGAGAGAGAGAGAGAGAGAGGCTGGGTGTGGGTGCATATGGGGAAGGGTTAGAGAATCAAATCCAGGGTTAGTACAATTATTCTCTGGAGTTGGGAGAAAGACCAAAAGCTCATGTGTCTCCAAGAAGCCTAAATATATTTAAGTTTGTCATTCTCCTCCCCGGGAAAGATTCATTGAAACCAAAATTTAAAGTGAAATAAACTTGTCTATATAATTCAGTGTAAACACATGGATGCTGCCAAAAAAATTTGGACAAAACTTTCTGCTGTTTTGACTATCTTGATAGCAGGTGATAATAATTAGAATAGGTAAAATTCATTATGTCTGAAAATGAGCCAGTTTCTTGCTGCAATACAATGCAGAAATGGTATAGGAACAAAATCAAGTAGTTGAAGATCAAATCATAAAAGCAATGGTAATAAAATCCCGTATATAATGGTGGCATTAGTAAATACGTCTAATTTTCTTATGTTGGTTATCCCTTACCCACCTTTTGTTGTATTTAGTTTTGTGAGTATGAGTACTCTTTGAACAATAGTAAATATGAATTCATGCAATAGTTCATCCCTGAAATATTCAACAACAAATTTCCACTGCATTTGATCATTACCAACTCTGTATTCTTTTTCTGTTTTGCAATTGCTGTGACATTTTTTAATGTTAATTTTACTGCTTAACATTGATGTGATATTAAATTTTTTCACTGCAGAAGATATATTTTAAAAATTAAAAATAAAAATTGTAAAAATATAAATGTCAAAACTGCCAAAAAATGACTCTAAAACTAGAAAAAGATAGGAAGGCAGCACAGGAATGAGATTTTATGTTAGATGAAGCATTGAAACCAACTTGTGATGATGATTAAGATATAATCAGACTGGGGCACCTGGGTGGCTCAGTCATTAAGCGTCTGCCTTCGGCTCAGGTCATGATCTCAGGGTCCTGGGATTGAGCCCCGCATTGGACTCCCTGCTCAGCGGGAAGCCTGCTCCTCCCTTCCCACTGCCCCTGCTTGTGTTCTCTCTCTCTGTCAAATAAATAAAATCTTAAAAAAAAAAAAAAAGATATAACCAGAGTGTGTAGTATGGGTATTAATATTTGTGAATTAGTTTTATTTCTTTAAATATCTTACCATGTTGGATTTTGGCCAAACTCAGGAATTCTGGCTGGTGCACTTTTTCCCCTTGTTCTGTCCTGTTCTTTTCTTTTCTCTTCTTTTTTCTTTTCTCTTCTCTTTCTTCTTCATCGTCATTTTAGACGAAAATTACTTATAATTATTCAACTAGAAAAAAAGCAACTCATGTAGTAGAATAAATATTTTACTCTAAAGGAGTTGAGGAACTACTTTACTTAACTGTGTGAATAGGGGAAATTTTTTTCCCCTTCTAAACATTAATAACTTCTCCCTCATGTTGAAAATTCTAATACCATATATTCAATAAAAGTATTTTTTCTAAGAAGGGTATTTTATATCTCTCTATCGATACGGCAATTGATGGCTTATTTCCTAATGTTTCCTTTCAATAATCACCTCCATACTCAGGAGGACAAACAGCATCTGACTCTGTAAGCTTTCAATGAAAGGGGCTAGGGCGCCTGGTGGCTCAGTTGGTTAAGCGACTGCCTTCAGCTCAGGTCATGATCCTGGAGTCCCAGGATCGAGTCCTGCATCGGGCTCCCTGCTCGGCAGGGAGTCTGCTTCTCCCTCTGACTCTCCCCCCTCTCATGCTCTCTCTCTCTCATTCTCTCTCTCAAATAAATAAATAAATAAATAAATCTTAAAAAAAAAAAAAAAGAAAAGAAAAGAAAGGGGCTACCTTTGTAGGCCAGGTTCCCTACAGATGTGTGCAGGAGGGTTATTAGGGAGTGCACCTGAAAATAACATCCATGAATGTGTAGGAACACAGGGTTGTGCAGAGAGAGAGAGAGAGAGTGAACTGTGATGCAGCTGTGAGAGAGGTGCCAGCCAATTCCATGAAGTGTTCAGAAGCTGAGAACCTCTGAGACATGACCTGAAATGAGTCCCAGTGTCTAGGCCTTTGGATACTGACACCAACCAGTCATGGGAGGCAGGCTGCTACCAGGGAAAGTGCAAAATCTTAGGTGTCCTTCAGTCAGGGCAATTCCTGGGGAAGAATTTAACTAGGCACCTTCAATAGCCAATACAATTTAAGGATATTTTCATTTTATATTAAATACATTTCTCTCAAGTGTTTTCTAGGAGTTTGGTCCTGGGATAAGCATAGGTGATATAGAGATGAGTCAGACACAGTAAAGTTTGCTCTTAATGAGAGAGTACCATAAGAGGGATGACACGCTCTAAGCAAGTAAGTGCAATTAAAAAAAAAAAAAAAAATAGGCCTGGATCAGTTATTTAAATCTGAGGTTACTTTGTGTCTTGGGAATTTTTAACAATGTCTGAAGATATATTTTTTTTTTGCCAGAGCTTGGTGTGATGTTACTAGCATGCTTGTTAGTAGAGGCCAGAGATGTTAAACATTACAACATGCAGCACAGTCCTCCAAATCAAGATTTAGCTTGTCCTGATTGTTAATAGTTCTAAGATAAGAAACCTTGACTTAGATGCATAAGGTAATCAATATAGAAATATTAAGGGTTTTACCAGGAAGTGATCCATACAATAGATAATAGGAAAGTGTTCATTACATAGGAAAGGTAAGGAATAGAATTCTAGGTAAAGTAATAAAGACAAAGATGCATGAAACATACAATATAGCTGGAATGTTGTGAGCAGAAGATAAGTTCCAGTTGACAGTGCAGATATAGCCAGAGCCAAAGTATTTAAATCTCATTTGAAGTATTAAACAAAGTCATTGGTTGGTTTAAAGTAAATTGGTATGTATTCTTTTCTTTTTTTTTTTTAAAGATTTTATTTATTTATTTGACAGAGAGAGAGCCAGAGAGGGAACACAAGCAGGGGGAGTTGGAGAGGGAGAAGCAGGCTTCCCGCTGAGAAGGGAGCCCGATGCGGGGCTCGATCCCAGGACCCCGGGATCATGACCTGAGCTGAAGGCAGACGCTTAACGACTGAGCCACCCAGGCGCCCCAGTATGTATTCTTTAACCGAGTCCTCACCACTCATGCAGTAGGTGCATTGGTTTGCACTTCTGGTTCTGTCTCTTTGACTTCATTACCTTGCTCCTGGGTAAGCATTTGACATTTCCACTCCTGAATTAGGGTGCTGACATGATTTCTTTTTCAGGTCTCCTTGGATCTACCAATGATACAAGAGGAAAGAAAATAATTGATATGTCAGAGAAATTAACCAGTTAATCCTGCGTTGCTGTTATAATTATCTTATGCTAATCACTATTATGCTACATTGAATCAAATACATCATGCTCTCTTTAAAAGTTGGAGTGGGAACTCAGATTTGACAAGTTAAACTTTCTCTCTCCATCCTCTTACCTCTTTATTTCCTTTGCTGTTTGAAGTTGCACATGATGTTTTTAAATCCCATTTAAATAAATCGGTGAGATGAAGTGTTAATATTTTATTAGATAGCTACCATCATCCTTCTGAAAGAGAATATGTTGTTTCATTATCAACAGTATATTATCTTAAAAAGATATTGCTCCTTGGCATGTAAGTGAACTTCAGAATTTCCATCAGGAAAGTAAAGAGAAGTCTGGATAAAGTACAGCCCTGAAATTCATGCCATTGATTTGTATGTGTCAACAATTAAAAAAAAAAAAATGCTTACAAATTGACACAACTTTCTAATACCAATATATATCACAGTCTTAAAAATCTACAAGACTTGGGCTGCTATAAAAACATTATAGACCATAATCAATCTCACTGTTCAAGATCCCACTCTACATCAAATATATTCAATAATATATCAAAAAAAATTAAAATATATCCATGTTTATTTTAATTGTATTTTTGCTATAAATATTTGAATAATTTTAAAATGTTGCTTATAAAATAGCTTGCCTGCGTGGAGTGCAATTATATGCTTATTCCTGACTTTTCTTATGACAACTATGCCTACTTAAAATTTCTTATGAAGTAAGAAAATTTAAGCAGCAAAGTGTGTCTTCAAGGTGACATTTTAACAATATTAGATGTAATAATTTAATTAAAGTAACAATGTTATCTTTAAGGCAATTATTTTGATTTCATTGCCTTATTTAAACAATTTTTAACTAACTCCTTACTCCTTTTGTGACTCAAGTATTTTCCCAGTTCCTTGAAAATCTCATGAGTATTAGGTGCCTATATGTGTGGAATGACCATAAAATTTCATATATAAAATGGCCCCATACATGCCCTTTGCTATGAAAAGTCCACTTACAAGAATTTATACTAAAAAATCAATTAAAATGAATATAATAATTTGCCTATAAATATACTAATTGTAGACTATGTATTGTTTATAAAAGCAAAAATAATGTTTCCTGAGATAAGTTTAATGTGTGAAGTTCCTATTTACAATGGAATAACATGTGGTCATTGAATGTGATCGTTGTAGAACTTTATTCCGTATGGAATGTTACACATTTTTAAAACAGTTTGCAAAATAGTGTCTATAGCCTGAATCCTTTTATAACATATGTATAAATATATCAAGTCTGAATGATATGTATTGGCATGCATAAAAAGGGTATTTCTATGTAGTGAGAGGTTTTGTGATTTTTATTTTCTCTATTTTTATTATCTTTATTTTCTACTTTTACTACTTATACTATGAGCATGTGTTACTTTTTTTTTTTACAATCATTCAGTAAATATTTATTCAACAATATACACTGCACTATGTCAGTCCTCAAGAGGAATAAAGAATACTCTCAATGTGTTTATGGCCAAGTGAAGAAACAGATGTGTACACATGAAAACATAATAGAACTTTTGATAAGGTTGAGAATGAGTCATTGCTATGGGTATACATATGAAAGATAAAAACATGGTTAAAATTGGTAAAAGATATACTGGGAGATATTAAGTTGATATTTTTAAAAAAATAACCCAATAGCTACTCAGTGGCTTCTAAAGCTAGTGCTGTATAGTATTAGTAATTCTTCATATTTATACTTTGATATTTGTGTTATTTTTTACTAAAATGTTTTTCAAATTAAGACAAAAAAACATCCACTAACTACTGGGCAAAAAACAATAGTAAAAATAAATAAGTAAACCAAAAAAATACAAACAAGTATACTAGGTTTAATAGTCATATACTAAAAATATTCTCAAACCATTAGATTGCATATGTTGTATAAAGTTGCACTTTTTCTTTCTTTAAATTTCAAGTAACTACATTCCAAAATTGCTGCTTATTGATTACTCACTCCTATTTATTTCATTTTTTTGGTTTTGTCTTGTCATAGTTTCCTAATTGGAACTGTTTATGACTTGAGATGATGCACATTTGTTCCTTATTGAAAAGTTCACACTTGCCTTCAGGAATGTGATGCAGATAAGTTTCCATAAATGAACCATGCAACAATCCTTAATGATATCTTCTTCTGTAACTTACCAAGGCAGGGTATAGAAGTGGTCTACCATAGAAGAAACTTTTATCACTGACAGTGTTTAGAATTGGTAACACATGGTGATGATAAAAAGCAGACTGAAATCAATAGGTTAATTATTGCTTAAATGGTTTAATGACAATGCCCCCACCACCACTACCACCACCAATGGCTGCTCATAGTTTGGACCTCTCTACTTTGTACCCTTAGTATGCTGCTTTGCTTGTTCAAAATATGTATGAACTTCAAAATTCGCAAGTAAAAATGTTATATGTTAATTATGGAATGAAACATAAGCTTTTAAGCTTTCTTGGGAAGCTAAGTTAGATACCTGTAGAAATAATTAACTAAAGGACCAATTTAATAATTTATGAACTCAGATTTATGATGAAAGTCTCATTAGTATTAGAATCCTACTGGTCTGAGAGAATTCTTACATTCAACAAGTATTTATTGAGCATCTACTTTGTTAGTTTAGAAAGATAAGTATCCATATGATAGCCATGGCCACTGCTCTCAAAGAAACCTTCATAGTGAGATAAATAGATATTGGTGAGAAATTCCAAGTGGCTTGAGTACTATTTATGAGAAATGTTGGTGCCACAATTGTAAATGAAGATAGCGTGAAAGGAAGGATTGCATTTTAAGCTTTGGTGAGAATAGCTAACTTCCTGATATAAATATAATAGATGACACTATTGGCTAATAAACTAAACTTTATTTATTCATTGCTCAAAAATGTATTTTATTGATATTTAGCATGAGAGTACATAGTGAATTCTTGCCATAAAATAATTTAAGGAAAATAATGAGGTCATGGAAAACTAGTAGAAGTATTAAATTTCCTAAAATATATCCCACATATAAAAATGCTAGTTCCTTCTCCTTCTGGGAATAGCTATTTTTAAAACAGATACAATATAACAATCTGAGCATGATTTTGTTTATTTTTATTCTCATTGTCTTTATGGTTCATACTTCCCTGAGGCCACAAAAGTTCTTTGCTTTGAGATTTCCTCTGTACTTTCTGCTGAATAAATGTAAACAGTGATAGTGCTAAGGACTTAATTAATCAGAATAGGTGACTTTAAAAAACATCAGCCTAAGCTTTGCAATTTAGATGGTTTGAATGTTGATACAGGAGAATGAACCCTTTCTTATGTGGGACAAAAATAAAATTGACATGTTCACTGTAATGGCTTACTAATTAAAAGTAAGAATACACATTAAAAAAACAGAATCATCTGCTATAAACACAAATTTAATGAAACAACTATTGGGGGGGAAAGCATCTACCAAATGTTCACTTACTCTGAACCATGTGGCACACTAGGCATTTACAATTTTTTAAATTTATTCTTTTAATTACCAGGCATATATTGCACATTTTCAAATTTCTATTAATTTTAGATTTGAATTAAAATGCATATCACCAGGATGATACATATCCAAATAAGGAGCCATATGACACGCTTTTGAAAACCTTGTTGGGAAAAGCCTTCCACATGCACACAAACACACATATGCGGGATTCCAATTTGTGAGTCCCTTTGTAAAACAATCACTTCTAGAGCCTAATAGTGACAAGGTTTTATTCATAGCAGAAAAGTTATGGTGAGATCTGAGATATTTTGGTAAAGATATGGTTCTATTTTAAAAATAATAGACAAAATAAATAGACAAAATAAATACATTTCATAGAAAGGCTTCATAGGTATTATTTATAGACAAATGAAATATTTCAAAGTATAGTTTTAAAACATTCAGTGTGTGTATTAGTTATCTAAAACATTAGCACAAACATACAGCTTAAAACAATACACATTTATTCTCTCACTGTTTCTGTGGGTCAGGAACCGGGCATGGCATGGCTGGTTTTTCCTTAAGGCTGTACTCCAAATGTTACCCTTGCAGCCTTCAGACTGAGGGCTTCAGTTGTTTGCTGGCTATCAACTGGAGGCTTTTCTCAGTCTATTGCCATGTGGATCTTTTCCTAAGATATCTCAAAACGTCAGCAAGCTTCTTCAAAAACAGGAAAGGAAAACTGTCCACCACAAATACATTTCCTTTTTATTTTACTTTAAACATGAAGAACATATTGCTTATATGGAATTTGTGCCTCTAGCATGTGACAGAACTCCCAGGAATTACCTCAACACTAGATCCATTAGGAGATACTCAGTAGTTTCTGAGATTGTCTACTTAGAATCTACAGTGATGGGCACTGGGTGTTACACGCAACTGATGAATCGTTGAACACTACACCAAAAACTAATGATGTACTATATGTTGACTAATTGAACATAATAATAATAATAAAAAAAGAATCTACAGTGATGATTCTGAAAGAAGTCTGGAGGGGCTCCTGGGTGGCACAGTTGGTTAAGTGTCTGCCTTCAGCTCAGGTCTTGATCCCAGGCTCCCTGCTCAGCAGAGAGTCTGCTTCTCTTCCTCTCCCCCTGCTCCCCCACCACGTGTGTGTACTCTCTCTCTCTCAAATATATAAATATATCTTTTTAAAAAATTAAAGAATTGTGGAGATATGAGGTATGTTGGTGGAAGTTGTAGTAGAGGATTATTTTTATTGCTACTATCTACAGTTTAAAAACACTGAATCTATCTATGATATTGTGGCAGACACTGCTGCTTTTCTACTCTAAAGACATTTCTAATCATGTTTCTTACTACTTTCCTCTATATTACCTAGAGAGCCATATATACTCACTTTCCTGGTTGCCTTTGCATCTAGTGGTGGCCAAATTACTATTTTAGCACACAATAAATAGATAAGTTTTGTGATGGGGATGCTTTGGGGAAAGCTTCTACTTTTTTGGTTAAAAGACAACCATGCCTGGTATAACCCTTCTCTCTTTCCCAGCTTAAAGGGGAAAACCATCTTGCAACCTTACTGAATATTTAAGATAATAAGAGAAACATCACTATTGCTATTGGGGACCTAAAAGAGCAACAATAACTTTTATATCTGTGGTGCTGGACTTTCTATTTCTTGCACCTAAAAGAAATCTTAATAGAGGAATTTATAATGCAAACCACTAAATAACACTAAACCAAGATAAGATTGAAACAATCATGGATTAAAATAATTGATAAATACTGATTTTTAAATTATTAAGGAGCTCTATTGTATATTTTCCCAGTAGGTGCCTTCTGTTACTTTTCCAGTGCTTCTGAAACATTAATGTATATTTTCATTGCCCGGGGATCTTGACAAAATGCAAGTTCTGTTTCTGTTGGCATGGCATGAGGACTGATATTCTGCATTTCTCATGTGCTTCCAGATGATGCCAATGCAAGTGGTCACACAATATACTGAAAGTATCAGATTCTAAAGCTCTTATTTTTCCTGCTGTCTGATTTCTGTTCATAACAGTAAAAAAGTACTTTCCATCTCATAGAGGACAGAGGTTTGATCTATTTAATTTATTGCTGTATTCTCATTGTCCATAATGTTTTCTTGCAAGTAATGAATGCTGAATAAGTACTTGTTTAAGGAATAAATGCAGATATCCAATACAAAAACGATCTATTATCTCAGTGGGCATAAAATCCTGATGATAATGGGTTCAAGAAATAGTGGAAGCTGAATAAATGGAAGGTCTCTGTGTGAAAAGTTCTTTGCATATATTTAGGAGCAATATGTGGAGGAATATTAGGGTCAAGGGAGAGTTGTTGTTTTGGCTTTTTTTTTTTTGGTGAAAATTTAGAGCATTTTTGTACTCTGTGTGAATGATCCCATATAGAAGAAAACTGATATTACAAAAGTAAAAGGGAAACTTGCTGAAGTATGTCAGTGTCATCTTAAAAAGAATACATAGGTTGTAGAAAATAGACAAGTTTTCTCATAAGCAACCATGGTTCATCTACAGAAACTGGAGTGGAGAAGAAATATGTGCCTACAGATACAAATAATTTGTAATGATGGGGAAATGTTTAAATTCTCTTTTAATTTCTTCAATTTTTTTTCTGTGAAGTAAGATCCATAGTCAGTTGTTTAGAAGAAAGAGAGGGACTGAGATTTCTAATAAGGAAATAATGTAAGATTTGAAAAACTGAGATTAAATAGGCAGAAAAGGATCTGAGGGAAAGGAAGCAATATACAGCTTCTGCCACTATATAAGATTGTTATTATTATTTAATTTTGCCTAGTTTTCCTATCTTCTTCATTTTGTATGAGTATCAAACGTAGGCAGAGTATAATATGAATGACCCATATCGAAGTTGGTATTATATACTGACAAATCAATTGCAAAGTGGCATATTCTTTATTATTCTGTTTAAATTTCCCCTTGTAAAATTAAATCATATTTTAAGAAGTTTTATATGTATTAATTATAATACTAAAAAAGTCCTGTATCATATGATAAAGATACATTTAAAAAATCATTTAGTATGAAATTATTCTATCCTTATACCACTCTGTTCCATCATAAGTTTATTTCACAGTTTTTAATTGTACGCTATATTATTTGCTAAGGTTGCAGTGACAAATACCACAGGTGACTTAAAAAACCAAAATTTATTTTCTTACAATTGTGAAGGCTGCAAGTCTGAGATCAAGGTTGGGTTTCTTCTGATGCCCCTTTCTTTGACTTGTATATGGCTGTCTTCTCCTTGTGTTTTCACATCATCATTCATCTGTATGTGCCTGTGTCCTACTCCATTTTTATGAGGACACCAGGCATACTGGATTAGCGCCCACACTAATAACCTCATTTTAATTTACTCTTAAAAGACTGTATCTCAAAATACAGTCACATTCTTAGGTACTAGAGGTTACGACTTAAACATACAAATTTTGGGGGGATGAAATTTGGCCTATAACATATACCTAAGGATTAAAAGACATTGTTGGGGGGCGCCTGGGTGGCTCAGTCGTTAAGCGTCTGCCTTCGGCTCAGGTCATGATCCCAGGGTCCTGGGATCGAGCCCCACATCGGGCTCCCTGCTCTGTGGGAAGCCTGCTTCTCCCTCTCCCACTCCCCCTGCTTGTGTTCCCTCTCTCACTGTGTCTCTCTCTCTGTCAAATAAATAAATAAAATCTTTAAAAAATAAAAATAAAAAAATAAAAGACATTGTTGGGTGTTGCATCAATGACAAATACATAAAGATACTGGAGACTCAGTGCATGAATGAAAAGTCTCTTTTCTAAAAAAATGGCTAAATAGAACCTGTAAGATCCAAGTATAATATGGTTCTTCTTCAATATATAATCTATTCTTCTGGTGTGGTAAAAGAGTACAAATGAATATCGCCATTGCCAATGAATAAATACATGTCTGTGCCCACAAAATAAATGGTTAAACAAACACAAAAGAACTACTTTATTAATGTGAACTTTTATATACGACTTTTCCAGTATATCTGTATCAGCATAATTCTTTACAGTGATTGTCTCTAGTCATTGTATTCTGTGCTTAAAATATCAACAAAAATGGATAACTTGAAGAAGTAACTGCACACTGAGAAGTTCCATTTCACTTACAATAAGTTTAAAACTACTAGTGGTCACTATAGCTAAATCCAAAGCAAACATGATAGTTGACTTTAAGAACAGCAGTGTATGATTCTCAAAGGCTAACTTCCACCGAAAGAGTTTATGATGTTTAGTTTGTTCTACATTGTATATGTATGATTCGGAAAGGTTTAAGATCTGCATAAAGAATAGTCTCCACCTTGAAAGAATAAAAGATTGGGAATCACAATGGTGGGAATATTTAGCATTTCTCAAATATAGAATATATACACTAGTAGCTGGCTTTCATATGTCCTCCCTGGCATTTAGACCAGAAGTAGTGGATTTAAGTCACAAAAAGAGAAGTTGGACATTGAAAATACTTATTGGCTTTTATGATTACAAAATTGAATAATATCTTTTTCTGTAAGTTATTTACAAAAATAATTTCAATATTCTCAAATGTTTACAATTATAGATTTGCCAAAATACCAAATGAACTTGATCTTTTATCTTTAAATACCTCTAGGTTCATTTACGAGTAAAACTAATGAAAACTAACCCAGCTAAATGCTCTCAGTTTTAAAGCTACCTTTAGCTTAGTACATATTATTAAACTACATTTAATCAAAATATATTGATTATGGGGTGCCTTGGTGGCTCAGTTGGGTGTCTGACTCTTGATTTTGGCTCAGGTCTTGATTGTGTCTGATTCTTGATTTTGGCTCAGGTCATGATCTCAGGGTCATGAGATCAAGCCCCACATCAGACTCCACACTCAGCGGGGAGTCTGCTTGAGATTCTCTCTCTTCCTCTGTCCCTGACCACCCCCACTGTGTGTTTGCTCTCTCTAAAATAAATAAATAAATCTTTAAAAAATATATTGATCATATATATAGCACTATGCCTGACATTTAGGAAGTCAAGATTTGCACACTTGGAAGAGAGAAGACTCAGGATAGAAAAACATGTTATTTATAAGACTGAGACACCTTCAGTTAAGCTGAGGCCTCATAGCAATTCTAAAAAATATATGATGCAAGTGAATAGAGAAGAGGAAAAACATTAACACGGGAAAAAAATTACAAAAGATATTCAAGGTATAATTAGTAGATACTTCTTCCTGAGCTAGAGAATTTATGTAAGAGAAGATGTGAGAAGAAAGGTTGGGAATGAATAATGTTCACTGATGCTCTAACTTCTTATCTGAAGCTATGTCCATTTTTAATAGACATAGGATGTCAGGAGAGCTGATAAGTGTTCATAATATTTAATAATAGTTATAATAGTTAATAGTAATAATAATAATAAAAATTAAATACATGGCAAAATGTATACAAAATGAGGTAAGTTTAAGTTTAAAATGTGTAATTCTAGTTATCCAATATTTCTACTTGTCAGTTTTTACATTAGAGAAATACTCAACAAGTGCAGGAGAAATGTATAGGATATCTGAGGTACCAGATTTGCAACACCACAAAAATTGAATACCTACTCTGCATCAGTATGGATACAGATAAGCAAGCTCTAATTAATCCATACTATGGAATACTGTGTAGATGTGGGAAGCTCTATGGGTACTACTAGGAAAACATTGCTAAGATGTACTGTTAAAATTTAAGTCATAGTAAACAAACTGTGACCTGATATTGTATTAATCTTGTATTTGTTAGGGTATACAAAAGTTGTATAAATGGAAAGAAAAATGTAGAAAGATGGGAGAGGAAGAGGAGTCCAACTGAGATCTAGAAGACATTGTCAATTTTATCTTACTCTAATATTTTAAATTTTTATTGGTGAATAAATACAAAATTATTTGCATAACTAAAATTAACTAAAAGCACATATGTAGAATTTCATAAAATTCCCACCAAGAACTATGTTTTGGATGATAAGATAGACAAAGGTGAGCCATGAGCTATAAACAAATATTGTTAGATTATCAAATTCATTTGATTAAGCAATCATTTAGCAATTATTTATTAAATATTTATTATGTGCCATTCATTATTTGGTCACTTATGTCTTTACTATTTGAGTATTCTAAGAATTTTTAAGCCAGGAAGAATTTACCATCATAATATTTGGGACTTAATACCATACAGAAAATACTAGTCAGCTTAGCTTTTTTTCTTATTTTTTGTATTTCTTTACTTTCTGACTTTTCATTATACCCTTTGTGTGGCTGAGATGATAAAAATTCCTGGTGTCCTTTTCTCCAACTGAAGTATCTTTCATGTCCTATTCAGTGGAAATGATCTGCCAAACACATAGATAAAGAGATACATCTTTAATCTTACAAGCTGTCTCCTTGCACAGGATCAGGAAAATGATTTTTCTTTTAACAGTTGTCAGCATGCTTGACATCCGTCACAAAGGCTTAGGCTCTATTTTTATTTTTCCTATTGAAATCGTGCTCCGACACCTGCCCCTTTGATACTTTCAGACTGATGCAGTAAAGAACTGGGTGCTTTTCAGGAACTCACCACATTTGCTTTCTTTTTTGTTTGGTTCAGAAATATGATTAAAAATAAAACTTATTTTCAGTAGGATAGATGTGTGGAAATACCCAAATTAAGTAAAAGTACACTATTATGTTAATGAAGAATGATATTTCCCTTAAAAAGATATAACTGATATTAACATCTTCAGTGTTCTCAAAAAGTTCTAAATAACATATTCAAAAATTATCTTCTATACCTATCACAATACCATTAGAGGTACTTAGTATTAAAAAATAGGTATGTTTGTTAGTTGTTTCTGAGCAAAACCTAATGACAAATGCCATAGCAATCATTCACATGTATTAAAAATTCATAACATGTTTATAAATTTTAAAGTGGTACTTTGTATTATTTTTTAAAAAGTCACTATTTTATGTGACATGTCAGGAGGTGTGAAGAATTGGAATGCCTGCATGAGGAAAAGTAAGACAGTATTAAATGTCAGAAGCTATTAGCCTCACTGTATAGTCACAAAATTGTCAAAATGGTATCACCAAGTAAAGAAATTGTTGTGTATGAGGCTGCTATTTTGCCCTAAAAAAATATAATAGATTAATATGTTGGACAATGACATCAGAAGAATGATAGAGTAGGCAGCTCAAAATTCTCATCTCCCACAAAAAATATTTTTTTTAAAAGGTAGAAACTGTCAGAACCAACTTTGCAAGAATTCTGGAAGACAGAGATTTACAGCAACCAAGCAAGCACTGAATCAAGAAAAGAGCAATTTGAAAACAGTAGAAGAGCTATGGATACTTCCAATTGCACTTGGCCCATCCCACTCCCAGTGTGACAGCAGCCCTGATTTGGCTAAAGACTGTTCCCAGGGTCCAAACCTGATCCCTGGTATTGGAGGAAAGATAACAGATCTTATTTAGAAATTACTGTATATGTTTGTACTAACTTGTCTGAGAACTACCCAAAGCACTAATGCAAGGTGCTCAGCTTTGTTTTGCCTAACTTTTAACTCAAGCCAGAAGTGAAAGACATTGCTTAAAAAGTGCTGGCAGGCAAACTTCCAACCTACATAATGTTTAGGATTAAGATATACACTAGATCAGATAAAACCTGGGAAGAAAATAAGAGGAGATTCTTGGAGAAATTAGGGCATTCAAAAACACCTGGGTATATAGGGAAATTTAGAAAGCCACATGCATGCCCAGGGCAATATGCATGCTCAGAAAAGACCTGAGAAGAAATAAGCTTTTACCTTGGGTTTATCCTTAGGCTCAGTGCAAACCTGACTAAGTGGTGAAGAAATATCTCAGGGGCGCCTGGGTGGCTCAGTGGTTAAGCGACTGCCTTCGGCTCAGGTCATGATCCTGAAGTCCTGGGATCGAGTCCCGCATTGGGCTCCCTGCTCAGCGGGGGGTCTGCTTCTCCCTCTGACCCTCTTCCCTCTTGTGCTGTCTCTCATTCTCTCTCTCAAATAAATAAATAAATAAATAAGATCTTAGAAAAAAAAAGAAATATCTCAGAATAAAGGTAATCTGCACAGACTGAGACATGAGTTTGTTTTTGTTGCTTTATTGGTAGTTTTGTTTGTTTCTTTTTTTTTTTTTTTTTAGTTTTTTTACTTTTTGTATTTTTGTTGCTGGTTTTTTTTTTTTTTTTTTTTTTTCTCTTCTCAAGCTCTTTCCTATGAAGGACACACCTGTAAAAGTACTAACTAAACCTGAACTAAGAAACGGAGGCTTCACTGACCTCACATGACAAAGAATACTGTCTTTGCAAAAAACAGTTTGGAAAAGTCACTAAACAAATGGACCACCATAGTCTCCCAATATTAAAAACAAGCTAAATCATGAGAAAGGGAGAACTTGATATCCACTGTTATCACATTATGTTTAAATGCCCAGTTTTCAACAACAAAAATCACAAGCCATACAAAGAATAAAGGAGTAGGCCCATTTACAGGAACAAAATAAATTGATAGAAATCATCTATGAAGAAGCCCAGACATCAAACCTACTAGGGGTAAAATAACAACAGCAACTTTAAACAACTATCTTAATTATATTCAAAGGACTAAGGACAAACCAGGACAAGAAGATTAAAAAAAAAAAAAAATCAGGAAAATAATGTCTAAAAAAATAAGAATGTCAATAAAGGCATAGAAACTGTAAAAAGGAACTGAAGAGGGGTGCCTGGGTGGCTCAGTCGGTTAAGCGACTGCCTTCCGCTCAGGTCATGATCCCAGGGTCCTGGGATCAAGCCCCGCATCAGACTCCCTGCTCAGCAGTGAGCCTGCTTCTCCCTCACCCTCTGCCTGCCTCTCTGCCTACTTGTTCTCTCTCTATCTCTCTGTCAAATAAATAAATAAAATCTTAAAAAAAAAAAAAAAGGAGCTGAAGAGAAAATCTGGAGGTGAAGAATACAATAATTGAAATGAAAAAAAAAAATAGTAGATGGTTTCAAGAGCAGATTTGAGCAGGCAGAAGAAAGAATCAGTAAACTTGAAGATAGGACAATTGAATTTTCTGAATCTGAGAAGCAGAAAGAAAGAAAAAAAGAATGAAGAAAAGTAAACAGAATCTAAGGGACCCCCGTGAGATACCAATAAGGAGACCTATATATATATATATATATATTATGAAAGCTCTAGAAGGAAAACAAAAAAGAGGGAAAATATTTGAAGAAATATGTCCCACATTTGATGAAGGACGTAAATCTACAAATCAATGAACTCCAAGTAGGATAAAGTCAAAGACACCTTTACCTAGACAAATTATAATCAAAGTGTCAAAACACATTACAAAGAGAAGATAGTGAAAGAAGCAGGAGAGAAGCAACTCATAATGTACAATAAAATTAACAGCCAATTTTTCATCAGAAACCATGGAGGGCAAATGGCTGTGGTGTGACATATTTAAAGTACTGCAGTAATATAAAGGTAAACCAACAATTTTAAATCTGGCAAAACCATCCTTTATAAATTAGGGAGAAATTATTGACATTCCCAGATAAACAGAAGCTGAAGTAGTTTAGTACCACTAGACAAGAATTCTGAAAGGAATCCTTCTAGTTGAAATGAAAGAACACTAGACAGTAACTGCTATATGAAGAAATAAAGATCTTTGGTAATGGTAAATACATGGTCAAATGTAAAAACCAGTACTGTTATAATTTTTGCTTATAACTGAATTTTATATCCTACATGATTTAAAAAGCAAATAAATAAAATATAATTAAAAGTCTACGCTATTTGGGTATAAAATATAAAAAAGATGTATTTTTTGACAATAAGATGAAGATGTAAGCTGTAGAGGAACAGAGTTTTTATGCGATTATAATTAAGTTTGTGTAAACCAAATTAGATGGTTATAAATTTAGTATGTAACTGTAATCTGCATGGAATGATAAAGAAAATACTTAAAGAACATAGAAGGAAATGAAATGGGAATCAAAATGATTCACTATAAAAATCAAGTAAACAGAGAAGAAGACAGTAATAGAGGGAATGAGGGATATAAGCATATAAGGCATACAGAAATAAATAGCAAAATGGCAGGCATAAGCTCTTTCTCATCAGTAATTACTTTAAATGTAAGTGATTTAAACACTCCAAAGGAAAGGCAAAGATTTTCAGAATGGATTAAAAAAAAACAAGAGATAACTATATGCTTTCCACAAGAGACTCAGTTTAGATCAGACACAAATAGGTTGAAAGTGAAAGAATGAATAAAAGATGTTCCGTGCAAATAGTAACCAAGAGATAGTTACAAGGTTTTACTAATAGACAAAATAGACTAAATCAAAAACTGTTACAAGAGTGTGTGTGTGTGTGTGTGTGTGTACATATATATGTATATACACACATATAGAGAGAGAGACTCAATTGGGGAAGGATCCATTTTTAAGCTCACATCGGTGGGCGTAATCTCAGTCCCTGCAGGTCTATTGCACTGAGGGCCTCAGTGCCTATGTGGCTATTGCTTAGAGACTAACCTCATTTATTATTACCTGGCCTTGCCAGTATGTTAACTTGCTTCAAATGTCAGCAAGGGAAAGAGTTTGATATCGATACAAAGTCTTAATCTTATATTACTTAATCATGCAAGTGACGTCCCACACTTTTGCTATATTCTATTGGTTAGAAGCAATTTGCTAGGCCAGTCTCCATTCAAGGAAAGGTGATTACACAGGGTGTGAATACCTTGAAGCTGAGATCAATTGAGGGCCATCTTAGAGATTGCTTGCCACAAGTCTTGTGAAATTTAACACATATATAGATTTGTGTAACCACCATGACAAATGATACAGAAGAGTTCCATCATTTCCCCCCATCCCAAATTCCCTCATATTCCCCTTTAGTCAGAGCCATCACCATACTTAACCCCTGGTAACTACTAATCTGTTGTCCATCACTGGAGTTTTGTCTTTTAAAAATGTCAAAACATGGGGGCACCTGAGTGGCTTAGTCGGTTAAGCATCTGCCTTCAGCTCAGGTCATGATCCTGGAGTCCTGGGATGAAGCCCTGTGTTGGGCTTCCTGCTCAGTGGGGAGTGTGATTTGCCCCCTTCCTTTGCCCCTCCCCCTGCTCCTTCTCTCTCTCTCTCACTCACTTCCTCTTTCTCAAATAAATAAATAAAATCTTTTTTTAAAAAATGTCAAAACAAGTATGGAATCAAATAGTACATAACTTTCTGAGACCAGCTTCTTTCATTCACATAATGCCTTTGAAATCCATCCAAGGTATTGGTTGTAGTTTGTTACTTTTATTTTCTTGGTAGTATTCCATTGCATGGATGTGCCACCATTCATTAATCCACTCATCCACTGAAAGGCATTTGGATAGTTTCCAGTTTTTGGTATTATGTACAGAAATGAACATTTGTGTAAAGGTTTTATGTAAATATAAATTCTCATTTCTCCTGGGTAAATACTCAGGAGTAGAATTGTATGTCAAATGCTAAGTGTGTGATTAACTTTATAAATCATGTCAAATTAATTTCTAGCATGGCTATACCCTTTTGCATTCTTACCATCAATGTATATGAGTTTCAATTGTTCTACATCTTCACCAGCACTTGTAATATAATTTCGTTATTGTTGTGTTTTGGGTTTTGTTTGTTTGTTTGAATTTAGCCATTCTAATATATGTATAGTGGTATCTCACTGTGGTTTTCATTTGCATTTTTTCAAATGGCTAATGATCCTAAACACACTTTTGTGAACTCATTTGGTATCTTTATCTTTGGTTAAATGTATTTTTAGTTTTTTGCCCATTTTTAATTGGGTTGCCTATTTTCTTAATGCTGCATTTTGGGAGTTCTTTATGTATTGTTTTTTTGTTTTGTTTTGTTTTGTTTTGTTTTGTTTTAAAGATTTTATTTATTCAGAGAGAAAGAGAGAACACGAGCCGGGAGACACACAGAGAGAGAGCATGAGCAGGGGAAGACACAGAGGAAGAGGGAGAAGCAGACTCCCTGCTGAGCTGGGAGCCCGATATGGGGCTCAATCCCAGGACCCAGAGATCATGACCTGAGCTGAAGGCACTTAACCATGTGAGCCACCCAGGCACCCCTATATATTGTTGATATAAGTCCTTTTTAAGATGTGACTTGCAAATATTTTCCCTCAGTCTGCAGCCTGTTTTTTTTTGTTCTCTTAACATTATATTTCATATAGCAAAAATTTTTAACTTTGATAAAGTTTAATTTATACATTTTTATTTATGCATTGTGCTTTAGGTGTCATGTATACCATTTGCCTAATCCATGTCATAAAGATTTCCTCCTACATTGTCTTCTAAAAGTTTTATAAATGTTTTGTTTTCTTTTACAATTATATCATGATGCATTTTATTTTATTTTATGATGCATTTTAAATTAATTTTGTATGTATGAGATATCACAGGTCGATTCTTTTTTCTTTAATTTTTTGTATATTATAATAACAAATTATTCCTACACCACTTGTTCAAAAGATTATTCTTTCTCAAATTTATTTTGCACTTCTTTTTTAAAAAGATTTTATTTGTTTATTTTTAGAGAGAGAGTGTGTGAGCGGTGGGGAGGGGCAGACGGAGAGGGAGAGAAGCTCAAACAGACTCCATGTGGCTGGATCCCATAATCCCCCACGTTCCCCATCCCCCCCCACGCCAAAATCATGACCTGAGCCGAAACCAAGAGTTGGACACTCAACCAACTGAGCCAACCGGGGGCCCCAATTTTGCACCTCTCTTAAAATTCAATGGCCTTATTTGTCTGGGTCTATTTCTGGACCCTCTATTCTGTTCCACTGATCCATTTGTCTTTCCTTTTGCAAATACTTGTTTAGTTTGCTAGCTTTAAAGTAGGTCTTAAAATCAGGAAATGTGTGTATTAGTTTCCTATGCTGCTGTGATAAATTACCACAAATTTAGTGGCTTAAAACAATATGAAGTTATTATCTTATAGTTCTGGAATTCAGAAGTCAGAAGTCTGAAGTCATTTTTTACTGGGTTGAAATCAAGGTTTTGGTAAGACTATGCTCCTTCTGGAGGTTCCTGGGATTCTGTTTCCTTGCTTGTTCAGTTTCTAGAGGCTGTCCACATTCCACAGCTTGTGGCCTCCTGCAGCAATGGTGCCATACTGACATTTACTTCTGTAGACACATCCTTCTCTGACTCTGACTCTCCTATCTTTCTTATAATGATCCTTGGACCTATTCAAGTTATCTGAAATAATCTTCCCATCTCAAAGTCCTTAACTCAGTCACATCAGCAAAGTCTCTTTTGATATGTAAGATAAAATATTAACAATTTTAGGGGATCAGAATATGAATATATTAGAGGGCCATATTCTCTGCATACTACATGGACAGAGAACCTAGTTGATATGATTTCAATTTTTTCAAATTTTTAAGGTTTATTTTATAAACCACGATATGGATCACATTGAATATGAATATTCTACCTTGAATATTGTATGCATTCTTGATATGAGAATTATTTTTTAAAACACCCTACTGTCTTAAAAGAGGGTCCATGATCTGATTCTCTATCTAATTTTTTTTTAATTTTTTTTTAAAGATTTTATTTCTTTATTAGAGAGAGAATGAGAGAGAGAGAGAGAGCACATGAGGGGGGGAGGGTCAGAGGGAGAAGCAGACTCCCCGCCAAGCAGGGAGTCCAATGCGGGACTCGATCCAGGGACTCCAGGATCATGACCTGAGCCGAAAGCAGTCGCTCAACCAACTGAGCCACACAGGCGCCCCTGATTCTCTATCTAATTTTTTAAGAAAATAAATAGATGAGGGCGCCTGGGTGGCTCAGATGGTTAAGCGTCTGCCTTTGGCTCAGGTCATGATCCCACGGTCCTGGGATTGAGGTCCGCATCGGGCTCTCTGCTCCTTGGGAGCCTGCTTCTCCCTCTGCCTCTCTCTCTCTCTGTCTCTCATGAATAAATAAATAAAAGTCTTAAAAAAAAATAAATAAATAGATGAAATATGTTCAGGGGACTAATAGTACACTTATTGTGATGAGCACTAACTAATGTACAGAATTATTGAATCATTATATTGTACACCTGAAACTAATGTAACACTGTATGTTATTTATGGACTTTATATATTATTACATATGTTATACATTAATATGTTATATAGTCTATATTAATATGCTATATATATTATTATGTATTATACTTGAATTCAGAAAATCAGTATAATGCCTATTGTTTTAGATTATTTTCCAGGAAACTTTTACTCTGTCCCCCCCACCACAGCACCGTGGGAGATGTAGTTCCCCACCTCATTAATGCTGGACTTGGTTACATGCCTTGCTTTGACCTCATGAAGAGTGGGGGTATTTCCCCACTTTTTGATTCTGTGGTTTGGCCATGTGTCTTGCTTTGGCCAACTAATGTTAACAGATGCCATATGAACATACATTTGAACTGTGCTCATTCATTTGGGCTATATATTTTAGGTTCTTATATTAGGATAAAATGTAAACAGGTTTATCACTCATACAATGTTTTATAGGTCATTTCTTTTTTTTTTAATACATGTGGACACAATGTAAGTTTTTTCACTTCACTCTATTTCTTTTTTATTTTATTTTATTTTATATGTTACGTTAATCACCATACATTACATCGTTAGTTTTTGATGTAGTGTTCCATGATTCATTGTTTGCATATAACACCCAGTGCTCTATTCAGTATGTGCGCTCTTTAATACCCATCACCAGGCTAACCCATCCCCCCACCCTCCTCCCTTCTAGAACCCTCAGTTTGTTTCTCAGAGTCCATAGTCTCTCATGGTTCGTCTTGGACAAATGTTTTATAGGTCATTTCAAAGTCCTGTGGCATATTGCTTATCTTTGTAAGCAGTCTTTTTCTTTTTTTCTTTTTTTTTGAGATTTTATTTATTTATTTATTTGTTTGTTTGTTTATTTATTTGTCAGGGAGAAAGAGACAGTGAGA
Source organism: Mirounga leonina (assembly GCF_011800145.1). NCBI lineage: Eukaryota > Metazoa > Chordata > Mammalia > Carnivora > Phocidae > Mirounga > Mirounga leonina. The sequence continues at coordinate 58,582,575 of NW_023270268.1, forward strand.
GAGAAAGCACGCACACACAAGCAGGGGGAGTGGCAGGCAGAGGGAGAAGCAGGCTCACTGCTGAACAAGGAGCCTAACACGGGACTCTATCCCAGGGGCTTGGGATCATGACCTGAGCATTAGGCAGATGCTTAACCGACTGAGCCATCCAGGTGTCCCTGTAAGCAGTCTTAATACATACCAAGACTTTTAGCATCCTTGTTCCCCAGTTCTTGAATATAAAAAGAGCTCAAAACCATTCTGATAAACAAAAACACTTCTACAAATTTTTAAAGTGTCTTCCTAGTGGACAATACAAACCACACATGAAAATCACAGATTTTTTTTTTAAAGATTATTTATTTATTTATTTATTTATTTGAGAGAGAGAATGAGAGAGAGAGAGCAGGAGAGGGGGGAGGGTCAGAGGGAGAAGCAGACTCCCCGCAGAGCAGGGAGCCCGATTCAGGACTCGATCCTGGGACTCCAGGATCATGACCTGAGCCGAAGGCAGTCACTTAACCAACTGAGCCACCCAGGTGCCCCGAAAATCACAGATTTAAATGTATAGTAAATCTAAGAACTCAGTAACTTGAAGTGCATCTGAGTATATCTACATCAAGAAATATTTATAACTGTATATAAAGGAGTATTTCCATGATATAATAAAGGGGGAAACTCAAATTTCAAAATATTTGCAAAATAGAGTACAAAGTGTCCCCATAATAAGCAAACAACATAGAATGTCCTCTGAGCATTAAGTATAGTCCTAGATATTGCAAATATAAAAGAGAATGCATCAATAACTTTAAAACTTAAATAACAGAAAGATGGCTATGGAAAACGGAATTAATTGGAAATGATCTGAGTTAGCAGGCCAGCTACATAAACCCAGAAAACTTTCCTATTACCTTAATACATATCTCAAAGGGGAAGCTTCATAAAGAAGCTACTAAGTGTTCCCTGACACACATTTCAATTCTAGATTCATATTGATAATTATATCATAAATCCAAATAACTATCTTAGCAAATGCTCTGGTGTTAATTAAAGTACACTTAATGGATATATCCCAACCCTCAGTAGTGTTGACAGAGCCACTTTTCCGTGCAGTTAGAACAAATTGGATAATAGAATTTTACTGTAGTCTGTGACTTCAGATACATACGAGGTAGGGAAGGTAGGCCATTTCAGAAAATAAAAATGGAAGAGGAAGAAAACTATGAAAATACTTAATTCAGGTTAATTGTTTAGACTGCTGAAATAATTCCTGGTTGAATAGATAATTATGCTTATGGATCATTATCCTAAGTGTTGAGAGGTCCCATTTAAATTTGATTTATTCCAGGCAGGAGAGCCAAGAGAGCCTGTAGGATAGGGTAGAGGGTGGCAGATAATTTTAAGCATATTTATTAATAGTCTTTTTCTTTTTCTTCAATCTTAAAATCTTTTTTTTTTTTTACAAGTTAATATCTCTAAAATTAGATTGCATCTTACAAATTATGGTTTCTTATATTAGGTAAAATACCATAGTGTGACAATCTTTTCTAATTTAAATTTTAGGTACTCTCTTAGATAAAAATCCATTCTTCTGGAATCTTCTCTCATCCCTAAAAGGACACTTGGCTGACTCAGGGCATGCATGAAACTGCAGTAGAAGGAGTGGAGATACCTGGAACCCACACACAAAGGATCAATCGCTTTCTTCTTTGCCCTTTGGCGTCCACATTAGTGCTTTTCTCAGGTTCCTATAGTTTGTTCGTATCTGCTACTGAAATCTCAAGCGTTGAACCCACATTTTGTTTATTTGGCTTATTGAGGGCTCACTGTCTGTCCTTCCATAATGTGTCTGTTTGTGCTCCTTTGGTCTTGCCTCAGAGTACTGCGGACATGTTGTCTTTCAGCCATATTCTCTATGCCATCTATGGGGCAGCTCATCCCCCACAAAGCCTCTGCAGTCTGTTTCCTTTCCCTTGCCATAGAGACTCTCCTGCATGGTGCTGGATCTCAGCTTCATTATCTTTCATTTTGTGGAGCCTGGGAAAACATATGCATTACTTCCATGCTATAGTGAGAATTAAGGCAGATCTAGGAGGCCTAATTCACATCTTTTCACAGCTGATCTAATAGGTATTGACAGTATAGTTCTTTGTTTCATCTATACCACATTGATATGGGTCCACTCTGTAACCCTGAGAGGAGACAGCCACACACATTCAGAGCTAATACAAAACCCTGTCCCTGGCTTTTTTTTTTTTTTTTTTTTAACTTCTCCTATCAATATATTTGAATATACTATTCTGGTTCCAAGAAACAAAGCAGTAAAAGGAGTCTTAGTGAAAAAATATTTTCTAATCATTTCTGGGGAATAGAGAATCTATCAGGGATATCTGAAGATGACTTTTACCTCTGTTTTACAGATGGATACATCCTACTATCATATAAAATTAAATCAGGTAATTAATATTTTTTTCTAAGTCTTTTCTCATTAAGAAAATTTTGGATAATTTCCTTTCCCATAAAGTAATCTCTTCAAAAAACATTCTACTCAAGCATAGTCAAAGAGCTAATTTCTTAGGTCCTATAATTATAATTTAGCTTAAAAATATGCAGTATACTATATGGTATATATCTGTCAGTCTCTTATGGGCTTTGCTAATATGAATCTACATTCTCCAAGACTGTCTGAGACTCTAACAAGAAAGAACTTATGAAACTATAAATCTGGGATCAAAACTGAGACTATAATGAATTCAAGGAGGTAATATGACTCTTTGAGGATATATCTGAGAGCTTTCCAAATTTGTAGAAGTACCATCTCCCTATCTGCCTGCAAAATTTAATTAGTCTTTTGCACCCAAATTCTCACAAATATTTCTTATTTCTACCACATTATAGCTTGCCTCAAATCTCCCATCTAGAATGTTCCTAAATAGATTTAAGCAAATAAGAATTTATGTTAAAGACTAAAAGCCCTTTAATATGTTGGACCAATTGTTAAAAAAATAGCAAAAACATACCCAAAGCATACTGTTGTCCACAATGAGTAATAACTTTTTTATATCTTAAAAGTATTAAGAATGATTTTTAAAAGTAGGTTACTGTAAGTAGATAAGTTACTGTAAAATAGTTTATATTATAAAATTCAACCACAAGGAGATATTAACATAAACTAAATACTGTGAGCCAAATATTGGCTTGATACTCTGAGATTTAGCTAAATTTAATTTAAGTCTTTTATCCAATGACCTATAGGAAGTTCAAAGTCACTCCACAATTTCTGGAATTTTCAAGAAAACTCATGATATTTTTACTTGACCATCCCAAATTTCAATCCTTGGCCCCAGTGGAATATAATTATGACATGGAGATTATCTCACCCTACTATTTTCTCATTACTCTGCACCAACTCAGATGTTCTCTTTTTTTGATCACCTTTGGGTGATCATAGTAGTGGGGGAACTTACAAGGCATTTGTAGTGAACAGGATTTACTATAACACTGTGTTAACAGAAAGAATGTACACTGAAGAAAAAGAAACCAATAAAAATAGAATATTATCCATCAATGCTTGTAAATATTCTTTAATCACCTTGCTCTTTCACCAATCAGAATTCATTGGCCATTCCTATAGACTGAATGTGTCCCTCCCAAATTCATGTTTAAGCCCTAACGCCCAATATGATGGTAATTGGAAATAGTGCCTTTGAGAGGTAATGAGGGTTAGATTAGGTCATGAGAGTGGGATCTTCATGATGAGATAATGTCTTATAAAAAGAGAGGCAGGATATATCTTTTTGTCTCTCTGTCTCTCTCTCTCCTTCCCTCCCTTTCCACCATCATGAGAGGGTACAGCAAGAATGTAACCATTTGCAAACCAAGAAGAGGGCTCTTGTCAGAAACTGAATCTGTCAGCATCTTAATCCTGGAATTTCCTGCTTCCAGAACTGTGAGAAATAAATGTTTTTTGTTTAAAGCAACCAGTCTATAGTATTTGGCTATAGCAGTCTGAACTAAAGCAATCGTCTTTCTCTACATGCTCCAATATTCTGGGACATTACATAGACTTTATCTGCTCTCTTCCACCCCTACTATGCTTTCTGCTCTTGGACAATTTCCAAATCATCTTCATTACTAATCCCAAGTAAAATATAGTTTATTTTTGACACTGTCCCTAAGGCTTAACCTTAAACTCATAAAGAACATTTTTCCATAAGGGTCTGGGAAATAAATAGTTTTGAATCATATACCAATAATGTAATCATACAAAAATTTTCAACGGCTAAGTTTTTTATTTCTAAATTTATTTTGATGTTACTGATCTTCGGTCAATTTAGTGGTACTGCAGGACATAATCAATCTATCCCAGAACCGTAGTATAAAATAAATAAAACTAGCAAAAAAGTAGAACAATTAATCTTATAGTTGATTAATTTAAATATCCTGGAAACAGTGATTATTTTCTAATTTACATTTTTGACATTTTCCTTTTTCTATTCACCTGGATCAGTTGAAAGTCAGAATTATAGATGGATAATAGAAATTATTAACTAATCAATTGGACTAAATAATCATGCATTAAAGGTGAATGAATTAAGTAGCTTCATTCTTAAGGAAGAAAAAAATGCAGTCTAAACTCGTAAGTACAAAAAACAAAATTAAATAAATTATGTGAATTATTTTTGTACTTATTTCCTTTTTTTTAAAGATTTTATTTATTTGACAGACACATAGCGAGAGAGGGAACACAAGCAGGGGGAATGGGAGAGGGAGAAGCAGGCTTCCCGCTGAGCAGGGAGCCAATGCAGGGCTTGATTCCCAGACCCTGGGATCATGACCTGAGCCAAAGACAGATGCTTAATGACTGAGCCACTCAGGCGCCCCTGTAGTTCCTTTTCAAAAGAACATTTTTTCATTTGAATCTAATTTGCTATTTTTCATCTGAAAAAAATTTTTCTTAAGCTGAAGAGATTATAAAAATAACAGGGAATAAGCTACCCAATATGTATTTGTATACCACGTATCAAGTCATATAAGCTAATATGTATGTTCGTATACATATCCTTCAAATAAAATTGTTTAAGTAACCTCAAAAAATTGCATTTAGGGTATTTACAAAATGAAGATCCTCTCCCCTAAATGTATCATTTCTTTGATCAGTAAATTAAACACTCTGATCCAGTTAAACAGTTGGCTGCTCCATTTCCTCACCGGTATCTACACTGACAAGGATAGATGCATCTCCTTACAAAGGAAAAAAAAAAAACTCCTTTAAGCAAAACTATTCAAGTGGCTATACTTATCTTCCAGAAACTTAGTGCTGTGCTTTGAAAAATATATGTTTATTATTAAATTTCAAGAAACAGGGGCTCCTGGGTGGCTCAGTTGTTAGGCGTCTGCCTTCAGCTCAGGTCATGATCCCAGGGTCCTGGGATCGAGCCCCACATCGGGCTCCCTGCTCAGCGGGAAGCCTGCTTCTCCCTCTCCCACTCCCCCTGCTTGTGTTGCCTCTCTCGCTGTGTCTCTCTCTGTCAAATAAATAATCTTTAAAAAAATAAAAAATAAAAAAATAAACTTCAACGTTTCCTATTTCAAAAATATATTTTATAAACTGTTGTCAAAAATATATTCCCTTTATAACACTTATATACATATTCCCTATTTTAATACCATAAGTCTGTCATTTAAAGTTTTATACATTTGTTTGACCAATGAAAGATGGTTTCCCAAGGGAGTGTCACAAAAATTGGCTATAGTTACATTTTTTTTTCTCTTTCAGGTCATCAGCTGAAAACTCTTCTTTATGAATGTATCACTGGCAGTTGTGTTAGTTCTGATTATAAGTATAGTCTAAGACTAGCAGAAATAGCTATAAAAGAGTTGCCTTTCTTTTGGAAAATATTTTTAAAGTTTATCTGATTAGCTGCCAGCTCTTTAATTATTTCAAATATATTGTCAGAAAGAACAGGGCTTTGGACATTTCAATTGCAGGAAAACTATTAATTTCTTAATAAGATTAACCAGTTTGCTTAAAAAGAGTAGCACTAGCTTCCAAGGAAGAAAATGAATTACCCAATAGACACTTTTCTCTGAACAGTGTTTAGCTGTGGTGGGGAGTAGCGGACAGGTAGTGTCAGGTGTCCTGCAGCTGCTCACCTTTTTTTAGAAACCCTTTAAATTTGCAGGATACAAGTGCTACATGGATATCTGTAAGGAGAGAGGTGCAGGAACAATGCCTCTTCCAACTCTTCTAGTCCAGCCATGAATGTTAGAGGAACCACGAGAGACTGTGGACTCTGAGAAACACACTGAGGGTTCTAGAGGGGAGGGGGGTGGGGGGATGGGTTAGCCTGGTGATGGGTATTAAAGAGGGCATGTACTGAATGGAGCACTGGGTGTTATACGCCAACAATGAATCATGGAACACTACATCAAAGACTAATGATGTAATGTATGGTGATTAACATAACATAATAAAATAAAAAAAAGAAAAAGATAGCAGGAAGGGAAGAATGAAGGGGGGGGAAATCGGAGGGGAAGAGACGAACCATGAGAGACGATGGACTCTGAAAAACAAACTGAGGGTTCTAGAGGGGAGGGGAGTGGGAGGATGGGTTAGCCTGGTGATGGGTATTGAGGAGGGCACATTCTGCATGGAGCACTGGTGTTATGCACAAACAATGAATCATGGAACGCTACATCAAAGACTAATGATGTAATGTATGGGGATTAACATAAGAATAAAAATTAAAAAAAAAGAAAAAGATAGCAGGAAGGGAAGAATGAAGGGGGGGAAATCGGAGGGGGAGATGAACCATGAGAGACTATGGACTCTGAGAAACAAACTGAGGGTTCTAGAGGGGAGGGGGGTGGGGCGATGGGTTAGCCTGGTGATGGGTATTAAAGAGGGCACGTTCTGCATGGAGCACTGGGTGTGATACGCAAACAATGAATCATGGAACACTACATCGAAGACTAATGATGTAATGTATGGTGATTAACATAACATAATAATAAAAAAAAAGAAAAAGATAGCAGGAAGGGAAGAATGAAGGGGGGGAAATCAGAGGGGTAGATGAACCAGGAGAGACGATGGACTCTGAGAAACAAACTGAGGGTTCTAGAGGGGAGAGGGTGGGGGGATGGGTTAGCCTGGTGATGGGTATTAAAGAGGGCACATATTGAATGGAACACTGGGTGCTATACGCAAATAATGAATCATGGAACACTACATCGAAGACTAATGATGTATGGTGATTAACATAACATAATAAGGGCGCCTGTGTGGCTCAGTTGGTTGAGCGACTGCCTTCGGCTCGGGTCATGATCCTGGAGTCCCGGGATCGAGTCCCGCATCGGGCTCCCTGCTCGGCGGGGAGCCTGCTTCTCCCTCTGACCCTCCCCCCTCTCATGCGCGCTCTCTCTCTCTCTCATTCTCTCTGTCTCAAATAAATAAATAAAATCTTTAAAAAAAGAAACATAACATAATAAAATAAATTTTAAAAAAAAGTAAAGAAGCTCAGCTTTCTCAGAAACCGTGTCTGCACAGTGAAATGAAACAGAGAAATGTATTTTTGCAAACTCACTTTAAGTAAATTGCCCACTAGGATTAACCTTATCCTCAAAAAAAATTTTTTTTCATTCCTCTTTGAATGACTTAAGGCCTTTTAGGTCACAAACTACTAACAGTAGACTCAATCAGATATTTGTTTCTTTGTTTTAAATGTTTTATGATAATTAGATTCAGAGAATTGTTCTAAAATACAAATAGTTGTAATAATCCTCAGGCAATAGTACTCATAAGGTGCTTCCATCTGAAGTAAAAACTTTAATATTTTAACTGACAAAGATTATAAACACAATATTTTTGTGAATTATTTATATGTGAATTTCTGGGCCAATTTTTATTTGTCAATTAGTGATCAAGATAGCATCTACACGGGCACCTGGGTGGCTCAGTTGGTAGAGCATGTGACTCTTGATCTCAGGGTCATGAGTTGGAGCCCCACGCTAGACATAGAGATTACTTAAAAAATAAAAATAAAATGGTTAAAGTGGCAATGGTTGTATGTACTTTGCTCCAATAAAAAAAATTAAAAATACAGCATCTATCCAAGTATAGTTATTTTTACTATCAAAAATATGTATCCTTTCTCTATATCCCAATCCTCAGACATTCTTCTTTCTCCTTTTTCAAATAATCTCTATTCAGTTCTTTTAGCCCACCTGTGTGATGTTTTTGGCTTTACTCTTCTTCCTTTAATTCCCATGGTTGCTCCCCTATTCCAGGCATCTCTCATCTGGCTTATTACAGTAGCCACATGGCCTCTTTTGGGAGACAATTCTCCATCAGTCCCTCACATTTCTGTCCATCTTGTGAGCAGAGACACCAACTAACTTTGTTCCAGGCCATCTTTTCAGGGATGTATAGCAGACAGCCTTAGAATATAGAGATAGTATGTCCTTCCACATCAAAGAGCAGGTTTGCTTATGGCACATCATAATAATGTCTCCTTGGGGCAAAAGTCAAGGACACTTATTGGCCTTTATAAAAGATTGCTCCATGAAGCTCTCTCATCTTCCTTTTCCTGGAGAAAAGTAAACTCAGTTTTTTTCTATGTTGTCCTAATATTTAATTTATAACTCTCTCAAGCAAATTCTAACTTGAATTATATCTCATTATAAATATACCTGTTGCCTTTGCACATTTTAAAGTCTTTACATTTAGAACTTAACAAATGTTTGAACTAAATCTAGATAATCCATCCTTCAGAACTTCAGAGTTTTAAATGGTCTTAGATATCAATGGGTTGAGGTAATGAAAGAGTCCCTCACTGAAACTATTGTTCTCCCATCATATCTATGGCCATTTACCTCACCAAGTTCAAACAATTCAAAGGTATTTTACCAAGAGGTGGTTCTTCTATCACACAGATAAAAAAGATTAATAAGAGACAAGTACTCATATGTATGTACCTTTCCCACCTCCATCTCACCTTTTCTGTCCTTAAAAAGGAAACCAAAATACGTAGAGAGATGGGGGTAGAGATGAAATAACCAACGAGATTCCGGGGCTGTTCACAGATACTGCTCAAGTCCCATCCTCTTGGAATTTTTGTTTTTGTTTCTATTTGGAAAAGAAGTTAGTCTAGATTTGGAATAGATGTCATTTTTTTTCTTTTTTCCTTTTTTTCCCCCTGAATTTGTTTGCTGCTGCTTCTTTTTGATAAAAAAGAAACTCAGGACCTCGGTATATAATGTTAATAAAAGAAACCTATTTATTTTGGATAAAGTGGAAACAAATGTTCAGAACTCCTGACCTTTCTTTCTTTCTTTCTTTTTTTTTTTCTTCCTCCATTCCTTCAAAGCAGTCTCTATGGTATCTCCATTAAATCCTAGTCTTTGGTGAAAATGACTTGAAGTTCTAATCTGTGAGTTTCTTTTTAACTTTAAAAAAGACTTACACAAATATCAAAAGAAAGTCTTTTGGCTTTTCAATAAGATTCTTTTTCATTTTTAATGTCCTTTTTTTAATATAAAATATGAAATTTCTCTTAAGTTTCTAAACTTTTTCTTAAAATTTTGCATTAGTTATCCAAATTGCCATAGCAAAAATATCCTAAGCTATTTGCTAGCATGTGTGTGTCTATGCGCATGTGTGATAACGTATATGTGCATATGTGTACATATGCATATATGTATATATATATTACATATATTTATATAGGTGATTACATATTACATACTATATAATTTATAATGTGCATTTTATATATATAAAATACCTAACCCCTTGGTGGTTAGTTACCTACCAGGTGACTCAGAAATAAGTTATTTTTGTCAAATCTCTAACATATTAATGTAGAAGCAGTTTCTTAAGAATTTAGAAAGCAACTTGCCACATAGTGGCAAATTTAAAATGACTTCATTCTGAAACTGCCATTTGAACATAGTTTCTGTAGTGTGACAAAAAACACAATGTTGCAAGATTTTAAGTGTTTTGGCCTTTTCCAATTCTTAAAAATAGCCTTTAGATTTCCTTTTGACTTTTAAGAACTTACCAAGATGATCTTTTCCCTGAAAATTTTGTCTACTAAAAGGTCAAGAAAACTATGGAGATCACTCAAGAAATTGTATAGGTTTGATACTTAATTTTAAGCACTGTTATTAAGAACATGATCTATCTAAGATGATGCATATTCCTCAATTTATAGAAAGTGAGACTTTTTCAAAGTTATTTGGATATTCTTTGTGTTTTTGCAAGAATATTAAAATTGTCATTAAAGTTGGGGTGGAAAGTTGAAAACCAAATCACTCTTTATTAACTGTCAGGGTTTTAAATTCATACATTGTGCCAAAGTTTAAAAGAGTTTAAATCTAATTATCAAATCTTTTAAATTGTGATCCATTGATAATTTTGAACATACTAAAAAGCTTCAGACTATGATCCATCAGATTCTCATCATACAGTGCATAAGTGCATGTGTTCCAAAATCACTCAGTTTCATGGAAACTGGTTGTACCTCTCCTCCTCTGTCCTTCCTTTCAGCACATTAAAAACAGTTGCAGCTATTTATGCAAATTTCCAGGACATTTCAAAATCTGCACTTTTCATTTCTTTATTTAATAAACTTTAGACAGAGAAATTAGACTGGTTTTCTCTGAGGTGTCTCATCCACTTTCTTTTTTGTCTTCCTCTTCTTTATTCTATGGTACTGTATAAACTCCAACTTTGTTAGACTAATATGAATTAATCACCTTTTAGTCACAGCTTAAGCATTACTTTTTCCAAAATATTTATATACGCCAATAGCATACTATGTTTGTCCATTTTGGTATGTACCACACTTTCATTTAATTGCACAATGGCCATATTTCATGCCACATTTTAAATTTTTGAGGACATGGACTGTTTTATTTATTTATTTTCCCCCCCACTGTACCCTCAGGGCCTAGAATTCAAAGCCTAGAATATAGTAGGTGCTGACAATGTTCATTGATTAAGTATATTGCTTATGCTTTTCTTTGTTGACCAGGACATGGATCTTCAGACTCCCTTAGGCTTCCTTCTTTGTGCAGCTCCCTAAAAACATTTATTTTTTCCTCTTCTTTTCTTCATGCTCCAATAATCTCCTTTTCCAAGTTCTCAGTTTCTATGCAGACTATTACATGATGGAATGATGGAATTTATCAATACTCTCCCCATCTTGGTCCATCTTTTCTTCTCCTTCTATATTTTATGCCCTGATGATACATTCCTGATTTTGCTATAATCACTATCTGTGTAGATGCCAAATTCTCACAAGTACAACTATCTATATAGGCATCCTCAGGTATGTCTTGCAAGGGATTCAAACTACAAAAGGTCAAAACTGATTTTATGATGTCTCTTTCAAATCTATTCATCATGTTCTGTAGGTTATTAAATGATAGTTCATTCATTTAATTTCATGACCTAGAGGGCGCCTGGGTGGCTCAGTTGTTAAGCGTCTGCCTTCGGCCCAGGCCGAGATCCCACGGTCCTGGGATAGAGTCCCACATCAGGCTCCCTGCTCAGCCGGAAGCCTGCTTCTCCCTCTCCCACTCCCCCTGCTTGTGTTCTGCTCTCGCTATCTCGGTCTCTGCCAAATAAATAAATAAAATCTTTAAAAAATTTTTTTCATGACCTAGAAAAATAATCCCATGTATTTTGTCAATCTACAGTCCTTTTGATTTTATTCTTTTTTTTAAGATTTTATTTATTTATTTGAGAGAGAGAATGAGATAGAGAGAGAGAGCATGAGAGGGGGGAGGGTCAGAGGGAGAAGCAGGCTCCCCGCTGAGCAGGGAGCCCGATGCGGGACTCGATCCAGGGACTCCAGGATCATGACCTGAGCCGAAGGCAGTGGCTTAACCAACTGAGCCACACAGGCGCCCCTGATTTTATTCTTTAATGCCTTTTGAATCTATCCATTTTTTCCATTCCTCCTGACTTCAAACTAGAATAGGCCATCATACTATCCTTATAACTATTTTCTACCATATCCATCACTAATGTAAATAGAATGGGTCTGGAAAAAATGGATCTGTCTGTGGAATTTTAAAGAGAAATGATTTATTAATAGTTCAAAATAAAAAAATCAAGCCAGTGACACTCAAGAAGAGAATGGTCCAAACTATGAGCAAATGTTTATTGAAGGCATATGACTGAAAAGAAAACAGGCTTTTTAGGGTGAAAGATTAAGAATGTAAATCAGTTAAAGAATAGGTGAGTGTAAGTGAGTGTTAACTGGAGCCAAATACGCCCAGGGTCCTTTGCTCAGACCCTGAAATGGGGAGGGGAGGGTGGGAAGTTATTATGAGAGTTTTATTATCCATACATGATTCCAATTCAGGATGGCAAACTGAGCATATAAAATTTCATCTGACTTCTATTAAAATTCCATATAAATAATTATAAAAATTATTAAATTAATAATTAAAAATTATTCTACAATAGTAGAATTAAAATGAAAATAAAATCTACAACAGTAAAGTTAGCAGTATTATTATTTAAAATACCATTTTAAACAACTTAGGAATTTGAACAGTGGATATGAGTGTACAAGTGAATGAAATACAACACGAAACTCCTTCTATAATACAGGCAGGAGAAGACTGACCTGAAGTTGGGAGTCTGTCTTTTCAGAACCCTGGAGAAGCATGGGGCCAGGAGATACAAAGAGAAGTTGAAAGTAAGGCCACAGATTGGGTAATTAATTGAAGATCTGTAAGAGAAACAATCTTATCTTTACTCTACTCCTCTCCTAGCACTGCTATCTTCCTTTTGATCTCCAGGCAAGTCTCTGAGGAAATGGAACAAACGACTTCACAGGTGCAAGGACTTTAGCGTGAGCATTGCAGAGTTAAAGCTTTCCCCATTTTTACATTTAGAGAGTACAGTTTGCTCTTGGTCACTTCCCCATAGATCATGAACAAAACCCTTCTGGGGAAATTACTCTACAAATGGGTATTACACTTCTAGCAAGTTATCCATTCAAAAACCATTGGGAAATACATTAGCAAAAGGAATGAACTCCTGCCTGCTACCATTTCAGCCAGCCTATTCTTTCCATTTTAAGTATAAATGTTGAAACAAGCATGCACAGATATGTGGAATATACATTAAAAACACTAAAATCGGGCGCCTGGGCGGCTCAGTTGTTAAGCGTCTGCCTTCCGCTCGGGTCATGATCCCGGGGTCCTGGAATGGAGCCCCGCATCGGGCTCCCTGCTCGACGGGAAGCCTGCTTCTCCCTCTCCCACTCCCCCTGCTTGTGTTCCCTCTCTCGCTGTGCCTCTCTCTGTCAAACAAATAAAATATTAAAAATAAATAAATAAATAAATAAATAAATAAATAAATAAATAAATAAATAAAAATAAAAAAACCCATTAAAATCAACAAGGAAATAATTTGAGAATTTTTAAAAAAGAAATTAGTATCTTAAGATAATTTTTAAAAGGTGAAATTCATTAACAAAATATGGATACTCTGAAGAAAGAATAAGAATAAAATAACTATCTGACATTAGTAATTTTCTTTTTAATATAAAGCACTGACTAGAATGGTTAGAAGACTGACTTTAAGAGTCTAGAATACAGCAAAAGAGCAAAAAAAAAAAAAAATGGGAAACATAAGAGAAAAATAAATGCTCTAGAGACAACTTCCTAACAGTTTAACAAAGAAAAACAGAACAGTTAACATGGGAGAGGGAAGATATTAATGAAACAGTTAAAAACAAGTTCTTTTGAACTAAAGGAGGAAGCAAATTTTAAAATTGAAAAAATTCATTGAGTAGAGTGAATTAACAAAAATGAAACTACTTTGGAATTGCAGAAGCTGAAGGATAAAAACCAATTCTAAAAGTTTTTAAAAGATCAAAAAATAAAGTTAACCAAGACAAAAAAGGAGGATTTCCTTCCTACAAAAGAATAAGATTCAGACTGACATCAGCCTTCTCACAAAGAAATTATTTTCTGTCTAGAATTCTAAAACATCAATTACGTCTCAAAGGTAGGATGATCTATACATATATTTAGAAATTCATAAAGAAAGAAGCAAATGGAAGATGCAATCAAGAAAAAGGGAAACCAGATATCTGGAAAACAGATCTAATACAGGCTTAAATTGTATGAAAAAGCCATGCTAAGCTTAAATAAAGTTCCTAAGCAAGTCCTTTTAACATCTGATCCAGATTGGAGCAGAAAGCAAAAGGAGGAATACTTCAGTGAGAATATGGATCTTTTGATTCAGGGAATAAGATCAATGATGTTGATAAACTTGAGACTATAACCAAGGCAATTTTCTATGAACAGCAATAAAAATGAACAACCAAACAATTTAAAAATAAAATGACTAACAAACAAGATGAAAAAGTGTACAAAAGCATCATGGCCAAATGGAAAAAAAATTAAAATGTACACATTTGACAGAACATAAAAGAGGCTAATCCATATAACATTGCACATTCTCTTTTGCTTTGAATCAAGATAATGGCCTTGGGTTTGGGTGCAATAATTACACAGTAATAATCATATAATTATTTCCATGTTTATAAATAATCTATAGGAAAAGATCATTTTATATTTAATTATGATTACTGTGCAAGCATTCAGTAACAAAGCAATGACAGATACTTAAAAGACAAAGTTATTTATGTCTATGAAAGTATTTTTTATTAAAATATGAAAGTTGAAAGGATATGAGCATCTATATGTACGGAAGCAATTACACAAAGCTAGACAATGTGCATACTCTCAGTTGGAGGTACAAGGTTCCATGGCTCCTGGAGACCATTAAAGGAACTCAGATGAAAATATTACCATCTGATCCCATCAAGGATTTTGAAAAGCTCTGCTTTGCCATTCTCAGGTTTTCTTTTTCTATCTGCCTGGCCCATCCTGACTGTTCTGCAGATTCTCAACCTTTCTGCATAAATGTCAGGTAATTAATACAAACCCAAACTCAGCATATTCATGAATGCCTAGACTGAGACCGACTGAATTGAAAATTCATTCCCAGGCATCCCTAGCTTTATAGTAGGACCAGACTTGAGAACTGATTGCATATATAGTTAATATTATCAATGTGAAATTAATAATATAGTTAACTAAAACTGTGAAGAAGTGGGAAGGGAAATCTAGGATGTCAACAACCACATACCATGGATAAGGGGGTCAAGAGATAGTGCCTGAAGCTAATAAAATATGGAAATTGCAGTATGTTATAGTGTTTAAAAAGGTTAAAATAACAGGACAATGTAACAGTAAAAATATGGAGGGAGTGAAAGTTATGTAAGATAAACCTGCATCTATTCTATTGCTGAATTAATAATAATAAGTATGGTTAACAAAATCATGAAAGACATTCATAAACATTATTTGGAGCTATACAAGGAGCTTCATTTGGGAACAGAAGAGTGAATTTAAGACTGTGGGGTGGGATCTTTATTTTAACTTTAAGTTCTTCCAGGTAGAGCTTTTTTCCACCACATTGCATCACTTCATTACTTTTTCAATAATACTGTGTAAAAGACCTGGAAAATCAGTGGCATAAAGACAATAAGCTCTTATTTATTGCTAACATGGTTGCAATAATGGACAGAGGTTGTACCCACAGAAACCTCTTATTCTAGTGGGAGGAAGAGTAGAGAATGAGAGAGGTTGGAAAGGTGCGAGGGAAAAATATATACTATAATGTCACACAGCAATAATTACTATAAGAAAAAATAAGATATATTTAGAGTGATGAGAATAATTTTTGATAGAGACAAAGAGGAAGGCTTCTCCAAGATGATATTCAAGTGAAGATAGGAAGACAGGAGTACGCCGTGTGAATATGTGGGGGATAGCATCATCAAAAATAATGTTGAAACCACATTATGAGAAAAACTAAACTTTGTGAATTGAGTTGAGATATTCAGTAAAACAAATTACTAAAGTTTGAGTTAAAATGACCAAAAGCATTAATACACGCTTATGGTAGCGTGTTAATGGATAAATAACAATCAATATGGGTCTAAAAGACTCAAACTCTCCAAGGGTCTTCACTGGAATATGAAACATCTGTCATTGTGATCCTCTCCTGTCTTATTTGGTAAGCGATAGAAAAGAATGAGTTTTGAAAGCTACTTAACAACTAATTAAGATTCCAGGGGAAAATATATCTTAAAAAAAAAAAAAAAACTAAACTAAACCATTAGAGATTAGGTACTTGAAGTTGAGTAAATGAGAAAACATTCAATTTTTATCATCGCAATATCTATGAGTATTTATGAAGATGGCTCAGTAATTTGGTGATTTACATCATAATCTTTTATATTTGTTTTTTGCTTTTGTATGAGAGGATAACTGTGGCACTGATAAATTCAGTATATTTATAGATATGTTTCAAATGGAGAGATTGGAGATTCAAAACTAAGGAAAGAGTAAAAGAGATATAAAAATATTTATGAGAAAGAAATTGAGGTAAGCAGAGGATTAAAATTGAGTAACTTTACATACATAGATTGTGAATGAATGCAAAAAACCTACTTAGAGAAAAGGAATTCTATTAGGGATTTACTGAATTTAAAGTGTGATTGAAATGAAATTAGGCAACTAATAAACTAAATGAAGACAGAGAAAAAAAGCAAATAACAGCAGTATCTAAAATATAATTATGATATAAAGACCATATGGTGTTTCTTGTTTAGAATGATGGACATGTGTTCATCCACATTCCTTTAAAATGATGGCAATTTAATAAAAAGGTAATAGTTGCAAGAATGAAAAGAACTAAAAGAGTCCATCAGAGAATGAAATAGTTCAAAAGCATTTGTACGGTGAAAGGCTCACATGAAAGACTAAGATAAGTAAACTTTGAAACATAGGTAAAGGAGTCACAATCTATGTGAAAAGCAGCTCATTTGCCCTTTGGAATCTGCAGAAGCCTAGATATTAAAAAACTCCAAGGCTAGCGGGATGCCAGGAGTGAAATGTAAGTCTGAAATAGCAATTAAAGATCTACAAATGGAGCATCCCCTGGATCACCACAACCATACACACATATTAGCATCATGAGATGAATGCCCACTCACTGAGCTTCATTTCTACAGAAGTAGAACAAACTCTCTGAGAAAAAAAACTCAAATAATGTGAGTATTAGTTATCCAAGGCACAGATCTCCCAATTTACCTATTTATGGGCACTAAGTCAAATAATTACTTCTCCAATTTATAAAAAAAAAAAAAATATCAGATGCTGAGTTACAATTAGCTGTACTAGTTTCACTGTAAATTATAATAAGACAACCAAGAATCACAAGACACCCAAGGAAAGCATGCAACATGAAATGGAAAAAGGTAAAATAAATACATAGAAGAAATTACTCCTTAAAAAATATAAATTATTCAAAGAACATGGGAGAATAATAAACAAATACAAAAAATATCTGCTTATCACTTCATATTTTTTGTTTGACATTGCATCAATTACCTGAGTCTAGGAAAAAGAAATGTCAGTACAAGAAAGGGTTTTGGGAAATTCAAAAATGCTATTTCAACAAATGGTACTGGTACAACTGGATATTTATGTGCAAAAAAATGAATCCAGACACAGGCCTTACACCCCTCACAAAAATGAACTCAAGGTGGATCACAACCTCAATGTAAAATGTAAATAATAAAAGCCTAGAAAATAACATAAAAGAAAATCTAGATGATCTTGAATATGGCAGCACATTTTTCGATACAACC
Organism: Mirounga leonina; assembly: GCF_011800145.1. Classification (NCBI taxonomy): domain Eukaryota; kingdom Metazoa; phylum Chordata; class Mammalia; order Carnivora; family Phocidae; genus Mirounga; species Mirounga leonina. The sequence continues at coordinate 58,600,307 of NW_023270268.1, forward strand.
CCAAAGATGCAATCCATGAAAGATATAATTACTAAGCTGGACTTCATTAAAGTTAAAAACTTCTGCTTTGTGACAATATCCAGAGAATTAGAAGACATGCCACAGAGTAGGAGAAAATATTTTAGAAGATATATCTGTGGGAAATGCCACTGGAATTTTGATAGGGATTGCATTAAATCTATAGACAAATTTGATAATATGGGCATTTGAACAATATTCATTTTTCCTATACATGAACATGGGATATCTTTCCATTTATCTGTGTCTTCTTCAATTTCTTTCATTAAAGTTTTTATAGTTTTGATTGCACAGATCTTTCAGTTCCTTGTTCAAATTTATTCCCAAGTAATTTATTATTTTTGACAAAGTTATTTATTATTTTTGATACTACTGAGAATGGGATAGTTTTTTTTTTATTTTCTTTTTAGATATTTTGTTGTTGTGCACAGAAATGCAACTGATTTCTCCATGTTGATTTTATATCTTGCAACTTTACTGAATTTGTTGATTAGTTCCAATAATTCTTTGGTTGAGTTTTTAGGATTTTCTATATATTGTACCATATCATCTGCAAATAATGGTAATTTTTCTTCCTCTTTCCAATTTGTATGTTTTAATTTCTTTGTCTTGCCTAATTGCTCTAGTGAGGACTTTCAGTACAATGTTGCATCGGAGTGGTGAGCCTGTGCAACTTGTCTTATTCTTGATCTTCGAGGAAAGAAATCTTTCAGTCTTTTACTGTTGAGAATGTTAGCTGTGAGTTTGTCACATACAGCCTTTATTACGTTAAGGTATGTTCCTTCTATTCCCAATTTGTTGAGAGTTTTTATCAGGAAAAAATGTTTTATTTTTTCAAATACTTTTTCTATATCTATTGAGATGATCATATGATTTTTATCTTTTATTCTATCAATGTGGTGTATTACATTTACTTATTTACATATGTTGAACCACCCTTGCATCCCAGGGATAAATCCCACTTGTCATGTTGTATGATCTTATTAATTTATTGTTGAATTCATTTTTGCTAATTTTTTGAGAATTTTTGCATCTATAATTCATCAGGAATATTAATCTATAGTTTCCTTTTCACAGAAATAGAGAAATCCTAAAATTTCTACAAAAGACCCCGTATAACCAAAGCAATCCTGAGAAAGAACAAAGCTGGGGGCACTACTCTTCCTATTTCAAACTATACTATAAGGCTATACTAATTTTAAAAGTATGGTAATGGCATAAAAATAGACACATAGGCAAATTATATATATATATATATATATATATATATAATATTTGAAATTATTTTTCCAATTCTGTAGGTTGCCTTTTCATTTTGTTGATTATTTTTTTTGCTGTGCAGAAGCTCTTCAGTTTGATATAGTCCCATTTGTTAATATACACACACATACACATATATACACACGCACACATAAAGAACTCATACAACTCAATAACAAAAAAATACAAAGAGTCCAATTAAAAAAAGGGCTGAGGAACTGAATAGACATTTTTCTAAAGAAGACATCCAAATGACCAACAAGTACATGAAAAGATGCTCAATATCACTAATCATCAGGAAATGCAAATCAAAAGCACAGGGATATATCAATTCATACTTTTTAGAATGGCTATCATCAAAAAGAAAAGAGATAAGTGTTGGTGAAGATGTGGAGAAAAGGGAACCCTTGTGCACTATAGATCAGAATGTGAATTGGTTCAACCACTAAGAAAAACAGTATGAAGAGTCCTCACACAATTAAAAATAAAACTACCATATCATCCAGTAATCCCACTTCTGGGTATATATCCAAAGGAAATGAAAACAATCTATCAAAAAGGCATCTGCACACCCATGTTTATTGTGGTATTATACAAAATAGAATATGTGACACACACACAGAGGAATATTATTTAGCCACGAGAAAGGGAAAAAAAAGGAAATCTTCTTATTTGCAACAATATGGATGGGCCTCAAAGGCATTATGCTAAGTGAGAGAAGTAGACAGAGAAAGACATACTGTGATACCACTTACATATGGAATCTAAGAAAGCTGAACTCACAGAAACAGTAGGATGGTGATTACTAGGGCCCGGCAGGGTGGGGAGAATTGAGGAAATGTTACAAGGTCCAAACTTATGACTAGTACATAAATAAACTCTGGAGATGTAATGCACAGCATAGTGATTATAGTCAACAATACTGTATTATAAACTTCAAAGCTGCTAAGAGACTAGATATTAATTGTTTTCACCACAAAAAAGAAATGATCATTATGTGATGTGACAGAGGTGTTAGTTAATGCTACAGCTGTAATCATACTGCAATATATAAATGTATCAAATTAACATGTTTTATACCTTAAACTTACACAATGTCATATGTCAATTATATCTCAATTAAAAAAGATACATGGTAAAGGACTGTTATTTAAAATATACAAAGAACTCTTAAAACTCAGTAAGAAAACAACCTGATTAGAAAATGGGCCAAAGACATTGACACATCTTATCAAAGAAAATGCACAGATGGCAAATAAGCAGATGAAAAGATGCTCCACCTCATATGTCAACAGGGAAATGGTAATTAAAATAACAATGAAATACCAGTACAAACTTATTAGAATGGCCAAAATCTAGGACACTGACACCTCACCAAATGCTGGAGAGAATATGGAACAACAGAAACTCTCATTCATTACTGTAGGAATGCAAAATGATATAGACACTTTGGAAGACAGGTTCGTGGTTCTTTACAAAACTAAACATATTATTACCATAGGACCAAGCACATGTACATGTAGGTATTCATACAAAAGAGTTGAACACATGCCCGTACAAAAAAACCTGCATATGGATGTGTACAGCCAAAACCTGGAAACAACCAAGTTGTCCTCAGTAAGTGAACGAATAAATAAACTGTGGCACATCGGACAATGGAATACTACTCAGTGCTAAAAATAAATGAGCTATCAAACCATGAAAAGACATGGCATTACCTTAAATACTTATTATGAAGTGAAAGAAGCCAATATTTTAGGTATATATAAAATTCATTATATAGTTAAAAGAGTTCAAAACAAGAATAATTTTGCAATATATACAAATATCAAATCTTTAGGTTGTACACTGAAGCTAATATAATGTTATATGTCAGTTATGCCTCAACAAAATGACAAGAAAGTGAAAACTCCTCCTTCTTTTTGTTTTTATCCATGTATTACTTAAAATTTAAACACATTTTTAAATATATTAGAATATATAATATTAAAATATATAATAAATATATTAAAAATGTTTCAAGAAAGACAAATGTAGCTTAGGAGTCCAAACTTGGTTGTCATATAAATAAATACATTTTCATGTATCTAAATTATTTGCATATATTTTTTGCTATTAAACTTTAAATTTTGGCCTCATTTGAGCTAATACTATCATTTTGAGCAAAAACATCGGCTCATTGAATTAATGATAAGGTAGGTACATGGTTGTCAACTTGGTTAAGACCAAATGATTGACTTTATGCGGCACTCAAACCTTCTAAAATACTTTACCATGAATAATCTTTTATACAGTGTTGAATAATCCACACATTAAGCAACAGTAAAAAGGAATTGAAAAAAGCCACAAAGCATTTAGATATGGTAGGGGAAAAAAACAATGAGCCATCTGACCTGAATACCATATTTTATTTCAAGACAAATTATACTGTAAGTGAATCATGTTCTGAAAATCTGTCAAATATATTTTAAAATGTTGTTATATTTACTTATTTTCCTGAGTTCTATGTCAAAACAGGTATCTGAAACTTATTAAATTCATTTTGTTGTGAAAATTATAAAGTTTACTACATTTTAATACTAACCCACTCAGTTTTAAAAAATGAAGTATTTTTCTATGTTCAGCAACAATTACTTGTTATGAGTTGACACAGTTTTTGATTGAGTCTGTCAGTAGAACTTGTATAGTTCTTTTGCTGTAATAAATGGAATATTCAGGTTCTAATTTCCATAAAAATAGATTTTAGAAAATAACAATTCTGGGATTTATTAGATTTTCCAGCAAAGCATTGTAATTGTCTCATACATCAACCATAACTAGTGCTTTTTACAAGTGCCAGTTGTAATCATTTGCTGATTCTGTTGATGTTCAAAGAATACTGAAGATATATTTGCAGTTTACCTTAAAATGATGAGTTCGGAACCCTAAGATTCCTTTTAAATTTTTTGATTAATATTTGCATAGAGAATATAATGGTTTTCTATCAGAATTTATATAACTGCATGAAAGGTTAATTGATTATTTTTTTCTTTTGATCCTAAAAGAGGATTAGGTATCTAACCCTTGGGTTGAGAAATTCAGAACCTCTGTCCTGTTTTGCTTCACATCCTTTGATTTTTTTCTGGCTGTGCATTTGATTGTTTCTCAAATTATGTGAACTGATACTTGAGTGCAGCTTTCATTGTACCAATGAGAAAGCTTGGATCCAGGGAGAAATAGAAGATGGCTTCTTGAATATGAAGTATTTAATAAATGAAGCAAAGTAATTTTTTTAAAAGGCCCAAATATAGTTTCATGCACTCCCTCCTGCTCACCAAGTTTTAAGAATTCAAAAACATAAGCTATCATATCCTCACTCTGAATATTCTTTAAATTCAAGTGTGATATGCTCTATTCCAGTAATATGTAAAGTTACAATTTGTGAAAAATGAAATAGAAAAATTATGCATTAATCATCTTATTTTGATGACTACAGTAACTTATTTTTTATATTTTTCACACTGTATTCATATTTTCAACAAAATCATGCTATATGACTCTGGACTGATTAATGATTAATAAATAGGAGGCTAAAACTTATATGTTTCTATAAAACTCACAACATGCTTTCCAGAGAAGTTCTTAAACGATAGTTAGGTGATGGTAGTTTTAAGTTTACTTTGACAACTAAGGGTCAAAGTAAAAGTATTGCTGATATGTATTTTCCTTCTGTATTTTTCCTTTTGCAGATTTACAACAAATAGTAGGTCATTATAGGACCTGAGATACCTTGTAGTAGAATATGGCTTACATTTTAGTGGCAATCATATGAAAAATACATATAAGACCTACTTTGGGAATATCATTTTTAAAGCTTACCTAGTAACACTACTTAGAACAAATTTTCTTAGTATTCCCTTGACACGATCACGCTGAGCTAGTACCCGGGCGTGGAATCGGGCCGCAACCTCAGCTGCGTCTGCAGCCTGCCACCGCCTCTGGGCCACAAAGTGAGTGAGCTTCGGGCCTTCGTGAAAATGTGTAAGCAGGATCCGAGCATTCTGCACACCGAGGAAATGCACTTCCTGTGGGAGTGGGTGGAGAGCATGGGGGTAAAATACCACCTGCCACTCATAAAACTAAATCAGAAGACAATATCAAGGAAGAAAAAACAGTAAGAAGATGGAGGAAAACATAAAGACAGACGAACCATCAAGTGAGGAAGGTGGTCTAGAAATTGACAATGAAGGTGTGATTGAACCAGATACTGATGCCCCTCAAGAAATGGGAGATGAAAATGTAGAGATAACCGAGGAAATGATGGATCAGGCAAATGATAAAAAAGTGGCTGCCATTGATGCCCTAAATGATGGTGAACTACAGAAAGCCATTGACTTGTTCACAGATGCCATCAAACTGAATCCTCGCTTGGCTATTCTGTATGCCAAGAGAGCCAGTGTCTTCATCAAATTACAGAAGCCAAATGCTGCCATTCGAGACTGTGAGAGAGCTATTGAAATAAATCCTGATTCAGCTCAGCCTTGTAAGTGGCGAGGGAAAGCACATAGACTTCTGGGCCATTGGGAAGAAGCAGCACATGATCTTGCCCTTGCTTGTAAACTGGATTACGATGAAGATGCTAGTGCAATGCTGAAAGAAGTTCAACCGAGGGCCCAGAAAATTGCTGAACATCGGAGAAAGTATGAGCAAAAACGTGAAGAGCGAGAGATCAAAGAAAGAATAGAAAGGGTTAAGAAGGCTCGGGAAGAACATGAGAGAGCCCAGAGGGAGGAAAAAGCCAGAGGACAATCAGGAGCTCAGTATGGCTCTTTCCCAGGTGGCTTTCCTGGGGGAATGCCTGGTAATTTTCCTGGAGGAATGCCTGGAATGGCAGGGGGGATGCCTGGAATGGCAGGAATGCCTGCGCTCAATGAAATTCTTAGTGATCCAGAGGTTCTAGCAGCCATGCAGGATCCAGAAGTTAGGGTGGCCTTCCAGAATGTGGCCCAGAAACCAGCGAATATGTCAAAATATCAGAGCAATCCAAAGGTTATGAATCTCATCAGTAAATTGTCAGCCAAATTTGGAGGTCAAGGATAATAATGCCCTTCTGACAAATAAAGCCCTTGCTGAAGGAAAAGCAACGATCACCTAATGGATGTCACAATAATACAGACCAGTGTACCTCTGACCTTCTCATGAAGAAAGCTGGGGTGCTGTGAAGAGAATCCCTACCCCTCTGCCCCACATGCAACTGAAACATTCTTTAGTGGTTTGCCATTAGGGTGTTCATTCAGATGATGTTTTCCTACTAGGAATTACAAACTTTAAACACTTTTAAACCTTAAAAATATTTAAAAACATATTAAAAGGGTGTGTTAGTCCCTAAAATTTTTTTTTCTTAGTATTAACTGTAGCAAAGTGGGATTTAAGTATAAGGAAGTACACAAAATTATGGCATTTCTTCTCCTCTATCATCAAAGTTCTGATACCAATTTTAAATGTGGGATTTAGCAGCATAATACATAGCTAAAATTCTGACATACACAAGCCATTCTTAGTCTACGGTTCCTGATACAGTACAACATTGCACCAATTTTGTTATCACAACTTTGTGAGTGACTGAATTAAATAGATTGGTACTTCTAGTAAATTTTTGAGTTCCACCACTTATTTCATTCATTAACAAGTGTGATTAAGTCTATACCCAGTCTTGCACTATAAATGCGTAATTACTAGTTATAACTCAGCATCTCTGGTGGCATAGATCAAAATCTATCCTACTTTTAGAATTCAGGATTTTAGATTATCCTTAAACATTTTACTAAAGGTTAAATTTAACAACCCTTAATCTAGGAGAACAATCCTTGACCTGTCATTTCTTTCATTCCCTCTTTTTCTTATCTCTCCCTTTACTCCACATCATCAAACAGCAAATCATACACTGTACTACTTGATGACAAGTTATATGCAACATTCCAACATGCATATGAAGTAGGCAGAGATTTATTTCAATCCCAAGTTGATCTTCTTCTAATTTTGTTATCCAGAGTAACACTGCATTACATTATAGGTAATCTTACTTTGTATATGAATTCTATTCTGCTTTGATGAGTTTTCTGGTGCATTGATAATATAATAGTATAATCCTCTGGTTTATTTTAAATCATTTTTTTTTTTAAATATGTACCAACTATAAGGAAATACTTTGTGGGCAATGAATTACTTTAAAAACTTTAGTAAAATCTTGATTATGTTTTAGGTGGTAAAACTAGTTTAACATCTTATTTTTCTGGATTTAGGATGTCTCCATGTCCCCAGTAGATTTTTAAGAACACATGAGTTTAAAGATTGAGAATACATATCTAATTGTTAATCTTTTTGAAAATCACAATAAAAAGAATGCCCTCACAATGAGGTTTTATGGATTATTGAACAGAAGGCAGATACCCAAAACCTGATGTGTGCCTGGATGAGATGATTTTATGGAAATTATATTCTTATCAAAAAAGATTAAAAATCTTCACAAAATCTCATAGGTAACTATCCAGGCAGCTTTTGGCATGTGATTGATTGCTTTTGAAACACATTAGAACCCCTTGAGCAGAAGCAGAGTTAAAAGCTTAAGTCTAGACATGAGGTCATCATTCTTCATTATCACATTCTATGGAAAGAAAAAGTGATATCCTGGTGATTAAAATATACGTTCTTATTGATAGAGTTTTCCACTGAAAACTTAATTATTCTTGCTTGAATCCATTGTGTTTCCCACATCTGAGGATCCGTGTCTTTAGTCCAACTTGGAAAATCATGTGTTGTTATCTCTTCAAATAATATTTCTCTTCAATTCTCTCTACTCATGACTTCTAGAATCCTATTAGATTGGTGTTGGCCCTTTGTAAAGCTTTGAAAGCTTCTTTATGTTGTCTTACATCCAGGATCAACATAAATAAATTGTTTTGTCTCATTTCATGGAAGGCAGGTCTATTGTACCTTTGCCAAGATGAAAAAGGCCTGAGCCTGGCAACTATGGCAAATTAGCAGCTGTAGAAACTGTAAAACCTCACTTAGCAAGCATATGTGCTATTTGGAATAGTATTTGAATCAGTTGGGAAGTTTGTTTGCAGGTAACCAGAAAACTAACTTCCAACTGACATTGAAAGAAAAGCAAATTTATTTTATAGGTTACATATTCCACAATGGGTCCTTGCCATTTGCTTCTGTTCCTTTCCCCTTTTCCTCTTTCCATTTTCAGATACAACTTTTTCTTCAAAATTCCATATATCATCTGGTCTCATCATGTCTATATCTTTTGACTTAATTCACTTACGTGAACATTGTGAAAATGGCTGCTAGCAAGTAGCAAGATCCTCCCAGTTCCAAAAACAAAAATAAAAAGGGGGGGATTTTTTTGTTTGTTTTATTTTGTTTTCTTCTGACAGGCTTTTACACATGTCCAGGATCCATTCTGATCAAAATATTTTAACGTTAATGTTCAAACTGATATGGATCAGTGTGGCCAGAGTGATCAAACTGCATTGTTTGAACAAGGATGTGTCACATGGTGGGTATGGAATGTTTGCACTCTTTGACCCAAGGCAGGGTCACATGTCCCAAACTTGGAGTTACAGGTATAGTAAATAAAATACATATACCCCAAATGGGCAAGATATGGTTCCTAAAAGACATTTCAAACACTCTTACTAGTAGAAAATGGAATGGTTATTGGATGAGCAAGTCAGCATATGTTCACCTTAGTAAGATATTAAGGTAATTGACCAGAAGCCAAATGTCACAAGTATTTACATAATTAGAAAAAAAAAAAGATACGTATGATATATATTAACAGGATTCAAAATTACCTAAATGTGAAGTTAACATATTCATTATATGTTAAATTATAATATACGCTTGCAATAGATTTTACTAATGCTTCCTAAATTTTCAGGTTTCTTCTTATTGTGCCTCTCGCTGAAGCAGAAATATATACCCTTGCCCTGGAGACCTCAGGGCTGACCTGGATTGGCCAAGGAAATGTTAATACAAGTGCCATATGTTACTTCTTGGCAGAAGCTTTAAAGTCATTGTGTGATTTCCCTCGTCTTTTTTCACTCATTCACAATGACTTTGAATGTACTCAGAGGCTGAAGAGTGAAATAAAGATGCAGTGGAGCAAGATGAAGCTGATATGAATAGACATGTTGTTTCAGTAAAAAAAATAAACATTTGTTGATATAAGCTACTAAAAGTTTGGAGGTATCTGTTGTTGTAGTATTACAGTATAAATCCTGAGTGATGCAATCTTTTTTTTTTAATCTTACAAAATGTATACCAGGAACTCTCATGATCAAAATAAGTAAAAAGATAAAGTTATTAACCTGCCATAGAGTATTTAAGGTGCTCTTTTATCAATTTTGGAGGATGGCAAATTAACACAATTTAACTTTAGATCATTTGAAAAAAAGAAACAAAGACAGAAGAAAATAAACATCACCTGTGTCCCCACTATTAAATTATCTGAGAATGCTATTGCAGAGACTATCTTTTGATGAGAGGTTGCATTATCTTGAAACCAAAAATGGTATCACATTTCTTTTTTTTTTTTTTTTTTTGGATACACACATTTGTATTATGCAAGCTTCCAACCTGATTGGCTATAGAAGATTATTTTATTCCATTAACCTTGAGAAACCTCAAGGAATGCTTATGCTTAGATAGTCCACAAATTAGTCCTTGCCACGCACTCTATTCTTTCCCTCCTTAAATCAATAATCTAGCCCACTCAGGTAGCTGCAGCTCCCCTGGGATTTTTATATCAAGCATGAATAAAGGCCCATCATCTAATACTATACTATACAGCTAAGACAAGACTATTTCACTTGGGGAAGTTCTTGAAGGCTTGGAGGATAAAAGAGGAACTTTTAAAAAGCAATTTAAAGCATTCCACTAGATATGGTTATTACCAAAGAATTTTAACCCCAGTCACTCTTCATCCAACAGTGGCTTTAATTTTGCATATCTAAATGCCCAAATATAAACAGTTTTCTATATGCTGGGCCCGAAAATTCTTTCCTAAAGAATCAATAAGAACAAAGCCCTATATTTCCAACCTTAAGATTTCTTTTTTTTTTTCAACAGTCTTACACAATTCACAGACCTGTACCTCTGAAACAAATAATACATTATATGTTAAAAAAAAAAAAGAAGATAGTAGGAAGGGAAAAATGAAGGGGGTGAAATTGGAGGGGGAGACGAACCATGAGAGACTATGAACTCTAAGAAACAAACTGATGGTTCTAGAGGGGAGGGTGTGGGGGGAGGGTTAGCCCGGTGGTGGGTATTAAAGAGGGCACGTTCTGCATGGAGCACTGGGTGTTATACGCAAACAATGAATCATGGAACACTACATCAAAAACTAATGATGTAATGTATGGTGATTAACATAACATAATAAAATAAAAAAAAAGAAGTTTTGATTGAGAAAAAAATAAAAAATAAAAAATAAAAAAATGTTCTTTTTTTTCTACATTTTTATGGAATACATTTTTATAGTGTATCTAAGAATCTGGTCTTATTCAAAATATTTTCAGGCATAAAAACTCAGGCATAAAATACATATACACTTTTTTGCCTACAGCCTATTCTGTATTTTCAACACTCACTTCACCCCTGATAATAGAAAACACAAATGAGTCTATTCTACAAAGACTTGATCAATTTGGTATTTTCTAAGTCATTTCATATTTAATATAATTCAATTCTAGATTTCCACACACCATCTTGTCTTCTCAAGATGGCATGTGCATTAGAGCTATGTGAATTCCATATATCAGTAGGGAAGGAGTGTCTGATCCAAAGTCATCCTTGGTCTTCTCCCCACCCCTGGTCATTGAGCCATGAGCTCTTCCTTTTTCTTATTTTGTTACATTTGCTGGTGCCCTTCTGAGTCATTTTTCACCCTTCTGGAAACAGTCATATGCTCTCTCATACTTTTCTCTGCAAGGAGGAGACTCAGTGATGATCCTGGCACAACAAATTCCCTTAAGGTATTTGTAATTTTCCTAAGCTTCAACAGGAAAAAGGCAAAGCAGTCTGCACGACCTAAAATTCCTTTATATAGCTAGGGTTCCTACTGCATGCACTTTCTCCTACATTGGTGATTGGTACCTTTACAAAGACTGAGAGCAAACCAGTGTTTATTCTACTGCTCTTCTTTTGGGATCTGTTCCATCTGCCTAGGTAGCATTTATATAATCAAGGAAGATTAAGTACCATATTCCGCCATCTGTTCTTTTACCAATGCATTGCTATGGCTTAGCAGGCTCTGCACCTTCCACAGCTTAGACCTTAAACTCAGAAGTTTCTTTCTTGGGGTGCCTGGGTGCCTCGGTCGGTTGACTGTCTGACTCTTGATTTTGGCTCAGGTCATGATTTCAGGGTTGTGGAATCCAGCCCCGAGTTTGGTTCCATGCTGGGTTTAGAGCCTGCTTAAGATTCTCTCTCTCCCTTCCCTCACCCCATCTCTCTCCCTCTCTTAAAAAGAAAAAAAATTTTTTTTTCTCTTTCTTTTCTTTTCCTTTTTTTCTTTTCTTTTCTTTTCTTTTTTAAAAAAGATTTGAGGGGGCGCCTGGGTGGCTCAGATGGTTAAGCGTCTGCCTTCGGCTCAGGTCATGATCTCAGGGTCCTAGGATTGAGTCCCGCATCGGGTTCCCTGCTCAGTGCAGAGCCTGCTTCTCCCTCTCCCTCTGCCACTCCCTCTGCTTGTGCTCTTCTGTCTATCTCTCTGTCAAATAAATAAATAAAATCTTTAAAAAAATAAAAAAATAAAAAATAAAGATTTGAGAGAGAGAAAACACAGGAGTGGGGGGGGGGGCAGAGGGAGAGGGACAAGCAGACTCCCCGCTGAGCAGGGAGCCTGACTCCGGGCTTGATCCCAGGACCCAGGGATCATGACCTGAGCTGACGGCAGATGCTTAACAGTTTAAGACACCCAGGCATCCCAAAAGTTTCTTTCTTAATGATACACATGCTGAAGTACTTAGAATAAAATATATTGGTGTTTGCAAATTACCTAGAAAGGCATCCAAAACCAAGATGAATAGAGTTATATATAAAAGAATAAATATGCAATAAAACAAATACAGTGAAATATTAGCGGTAAAATCTAGGAGGAGTGGAGGCAGGTGTTCAATATAAACTATTTTCAAAGTTTCTGTATATATGAAATCTTTCACAAAAAGTTTGGGGTAATTTCTCAAAATCATCACCTCTTTCATGAGTTTCAAGAATCCATTTGGTATGTAAAACAGAAAGAAACCAGATCTTTGATGTCTGACTTCTGAGCATTTCTTCTCCTGAGGCAGCACTTGCCTTTGACTTCATAGGCAAAAGTCATAATATTATAAGAAAATGTGTGAAAAGTAATAGCGTAGAATCTTGGTTAATATTCTAAAATTGTATTGAGATACACATATTAATTTATTTATGCATATATCCTATAGATGACACCTGATTTTTAAAACAATGTAGGCAAACTACATTATGAACAGCTTAGATTCTTGTTTCCTCGTTTTTTCACCAAGCTCTACGTCATGGAAATCTGTTCATATTTTGAAGTTCATTAGAGTATATGGTATTTCTTTGAACCTTTTGTGGTTTGAATATATCAAAATTTGTTTTTAAGTACAATTTATTTTGAAATTTCTTCCATAAATAATAATAAATGATAAAATAAAAAATAATAAAATATTTATGTGATTACCCTCAAATTATTTCTTAAGGATAGAATCCTAAGAAGTGGAATTATTGAGTGAAATAATATGGGTTTAAGATTTTTGCTATGTACTGCAACACTGCTCTTCAAATGATTATATACATATCCTCCCATAAAAGATATGCATGTCCATTTCAACACATTTCTTCAACAACATAAATGACATATTTTCCTCTGTATCAAATTCATAGGCAAAATGATTCTTTATAAAATTAATTTCTTTAATTTTTAGCAAAGTTAAACAATAAAACAGCATGCCATATATTTATATTTGTATGTACAATTTGCAGATTTTCTATTCATATCCTTTGCCCAGTTTTTAAAAGATTTTATCCATTTACTTGAGAGAGAGAGTGTGTAAGAAAGAAGCTGGAGAGGGAGATGCAGGCTGCCTATCCAGCAGGAAGCCTGATGCAGGGCTCAATCCCAGGACTCTGGGATCATGACCTGAACCAAAGGCAGCCGCCTAACTGACTGAGCCACCCAGGTACCCCTCTTTTGTCCATTTTTTAATAATCCTATTATTAATCTATAAAAGCAATTTATATACTAAGTATTTTCTAGATTTTAATCTGCTGAAATATATTATAAATATACTTCTTAAATTAGTTGTTTGTCTTTTAATTCTGTTTGTGTTATTTTGAGGACTATAGAATCTGTTGACTTGGGGCGCCTAGGTGGCTTAGTCAGTTAAGTGTCTGCCTTAAGCTCAGGTCATGATCTCAGGGTCCTGTATCCAGCCCCACATCGTGGCTCCCTGCTCAGTGGGGAGTCTGTTTCTCCCTCTCCCTCTCCCCCTCACTCATGCTCTCTCTATATATATCAAATAAATAAATAAAAAAATTTTTAAAAAAGAATCTGTTAACTTACAACCTTATAAGTCTTTCAAAATTATTTATGTTTTTTCTTAACATTTATGCTCAGCAAGACCTTTTGCATGATTAACTCAACTAAATATTTAACTATAATATCTAATTCTTTTATAGCTTCATCTATTATATGTGGCATTAGTATATATTTAGAAATTATACCAATGACCTATCTCTATCTATCCATCTATCCACCCATCTGTCAAATATAGCTAACCAATCATCAAAATTCCTTTGGTAAAGGCCCTTGTTACAACTCTAAATCACAAATCCACTTTGAATAATTCTCCCTTACCTCTTTTGTGAAACCCAATTTCATATTGTATATTCAGGTTTACTTCAAATACCTCTTGGAAGTTATTATTGATATATTAACATTGTAATGTGCATACATATAATGGACATCTCTGATGTAATTCCATAGTATTTTCACATAATTCCTCTTAGAAAACTGATTGCAGAGTATGCTATCTCCTGCTAATCTGATTCTTCCTAGATTTATATTAGATACATGAATGAATATTTAAAAACTGCAGATTTATATTTTCAATGATATTTTGGAAGTCAAAGACTAGGATTCTGGAAGAGAGCTACCTTTTTTTTCGTATTATTCCTCTTTTAACTTTCTATCAGGGCTACATAAACCTATCAGTCACAATTTATTTCTTACTCACACTAAATTCTATTTTATATTAGCAGGAGGTTCTTTTCCATGTCATTTTCATACAAGGACCCAGAGTGAAAGAAACATTTCAGCTTATCTGAAATATCACCAAGGAGAGCATTGGAAACATAGTCACGTGTTTGCTTTTCGTAACTTGTTCCTGGATTCCATGCATCACTTTCACTCACCCTTTACTGATGAAAACAAATAATGTGGCCTCATCCAACATCAAAAGAGAGGGGATATGCAACTTTATCATGAATGCCAAAAGATTGGAGACACTAATAATGGTGAACAGCTCCATAACCATAAGATAAACAGTCAATAAATGAGGGAGGAAAGGGAGATTATATGAAGTCAAGATGAAGAACTGCCACATTGTTGGAACCCAGATCAAAGTTCAACCTCAGATATTAAAATTAAATAGACTTAAACAAGATTGACAAGTGTGTGGCCATCAAAGTCACAAATCTATTTCTTTAAAAAAGGAGATGCCAAATACAGATGATAAGTGAGTACTTTATATAACTTGAGGAGTATCTGGCCTTTATTTTGAGCTTTAAAGTATATAATTCCACAGCTTTGACATTTCTCTACACACTTTACATATACTATATGAAAGAAGCATAAATTGTTAACAAAAATCTAACAAGTATATTGCAAAAAGGAAAGATGACAGAAAAGTCTTCATCAAAATGCTAGCACATGTCATCCAGTTGCATGGATTAATAAAAGAATAATATAACTTGATCAAGCTAGGTATATCAATGAATGCATGGTTTATTAACAGTGAAGTGTAATATTAAAGGAGAGTATTATTTCTTTATTCAAGAATTTCACCCTAATACACTATTGACAATAGGTGCTGCATATACATCTAAATGGAGAGCTAAATCAGGATCAGTCTTCCTACTGGGTTTACTAAGAGGTAGCCAAGTTGGTCCTTAAACCATTTTTCCTGCTATTTCCCAGTTAACTTATTTGCCAAAGGTGGTATATAGTAAGTAGCATGGAAGGGATTTTAATCCAAATCTAGTCAATATTAATAGTGATATTAATACTCATGATACATAACACAACCTAATGGTGTTTTCTATAAGATAGTGTTTCAGATAAATGCCTTAATTCAAAATATTTTACTAAGATCACTAGTTTTTATAAATGCCCTTGACAAATATTTTTAAATTAAATAATAAGAGATATAATAAAAGAGATACAAAATTAACAAGACTATCTAAATAGAATTATATGTAGATCCATGAAGTAATTAATTAAATGGAGAGGAAAAAAATACTTTACAAACAACATGTAAGAAGGATTTAAAGATAGTTTCCCTCTTGTGTCTTGCATAGGCAAATCCTGAGGGTCTGACCTTTCTTGTGTCCTCTGTCACATCCCTTAGATAAGTGACTAGCAAGTTAAGCACATAAGAGAAGACATTATGAAATTGATAGAATATTGTGTTCCTAAATTAGATGACATAATATTATAAAGACATTAATTTCCTATAAAACTCAATACAAATTTAAATTCATTCCATTTAAAACTCTGATAAAAAATGGAAATTTACAAAATTATTCTGACATCATCTGGAAGAATAAATGGTTGAGGATAGCTAAGGAAAATTTTAAAAGAAAAATAATTGGAGGGAATTGATCTACAAGATACTAAATTTTTTTTTAAAGATTTTATTTTATTTATTAGAGAGACAGAGAGAGGGGGGACACAAACAGGGGGAGTGGGAGAGGGAGAAGCAGGCTTCCCACCGAGCAGGGAGCCCGACATGGGACTGGATCCCAGGACCCCGAGATCATGACCCAAGCCGAAGGCAGACGCTTAACCAACTGAGCCACCCAGACACCCCTAAAATGTTTTATATGCTAAAGTAAATTAAAGCAGTGTTTTACTGGCCCAAATATATTAAAGCAGAACTAGTCTAACAAAGTAAAGACTGAGAAATTGAACTATTTCTTTAATACATACCTCTTGAGTTTCTAAGGAAATGCTAAACTCTGGATACGCACTGGGAACAAGATTAGGTCCCTTCTGTAAGTACTGTTAGTGAATTTTTTCTAAAATATTTTGTTTTCGGGGTGCCTGGGTGGCTTAGTTGGTTAAGCGATTGCCTTTGGCTCAGGTCATGATCCCAGGGTCCTGGGATTGAGCCCCGTATCGGGCTCCCTGCTTGGCGGGAAGCCTCCTTCTCCCTCTCCCACACCCCCCTGCTTGTGTTCCCTCTTTCGCTGTGTCTCTCTGTCAAATAAATAAATAAAATCTTAAAATAAATAAATAAATAAAATATTTTGTTTTCAGTATCTTGAGCATGTTCTATTTTTTTAATAACACAATGTTCTCCTCATTGCTTTTATTATCTTTTAACATGTTTTCTTTGACTTAGATTTGAATAAGAGGGTCTTATATTCTGTTCTATGTGGTACCTGAGAATATAATAGGTATATTCTCCCTGAGTATCCCGAATACCATGACTATCTATTCATAACTAGTGAACATTTATTTTAAGTATTAAGAGGTATGATCTGTTTGTTTATCCACCTGTCTACTTTGGATACTTCTGCAGTAGGAGGAGATATCCCAGGACCCTTCTCCACACAAAAGCGAGTGCCATTTATTCTAAATCAACTTAGTCTGCTCCAAAGAGTGAAGGTATAACTCTAATAGCAGGAACATTCCAATCATTTATTCTTCTAGGTTTTACTCTATCTCCTACCAGTTTCATATGGCTAGATTTAAAGTAGTATCCTGTATTCACTTCTGTAGGTAGATATGTTACTTTGCTTAATTTTTTCCTTTTATTAAAATATAGTATTAATGTAGGAAAAAGAGTAGAATATTCTGATTCTGTTTATACCAAAAGACACCTTTCAGGCAACAGTTTTTATTTCTCTCCCTGTCTAATTAGATTTCTAAGTCCCTGTGATATAAGGGATAGAAATATTATACTATTTTTGACCCTTATGTATAACATGCACATTGTAATAATTTTAGGTATTTTAGAATCACATTTCATATTATGAGATTTTGTTTGTGATCTATATGCATACATGTTCATACTCTAATATATATATACACACAAAATTTTCTTTACATTTATGATAGCACTGATATGTTTAAATGTTTCAAATTTGTCACATTATTTTATCTTATGTTTACTATGTATATATTGTTATTTAGTATATTTCTCTATGGATTTTGTTTGCTTTGTTCTTCCCTGCATTGCTTTGTTTTTATAATGAAGATTTTATTTTAGCCCTATCTTTTATTCAGTATCTTTTGTAATGCCTTTGCCCTTTTCATCACCTAGATTTTTAATTGATGTTTTGCCAGCTTTAAAAGACAGGCTTTGAATCCTACCTATACCCAGTGTAACAATCAATACAGCTACTTCACTAGGTCCTTTCTACTTTTTATCTATCTATCTATCTATCTATCTATCTATCTATCTATCTATCTATTTATTTATTTTATTATGTTCAGTTAGCCAACATATAGTACATCATTAGTTTTTTTAATTATGTTATGTTAATCACCATACATTACATCATTAGTTTTTGATGTAGTGTTCCATGATTCTTTGTTTGCATATAACACCCAGTGCTCCATGCAGTTATGTGCCCTCTTTAATACGCATCACCAGGCTAAGCCATCCCCCCACCCCCGTCCCCTCTAGAACGCTCAGTTTGTTTCTCAGAGTCCATAGTCTCTCATGGTATCTCCCCCTCCAATTTCCCCCTCTTCATTTTTCCCTTCCTGCTATCTTCTTCTTCTTCTTTTATTTTTAACATATAATGTATTATTTGTTTCAGAGATACAGGTCTGTGATTCAACAGTCTTACACAATTCACAGCGCTCACCACAGCACATACCCTCTATCACCCAGCCACCCCATCCCTCCCACCCCCTACCATTCCAGCAACCCTCAGTTTGTTTCCTGAGATTAAGAATTCCTCGTATCAGTGAGGTCATGGGATACATGTCTTTGATTGACTTATTTCACCCATTTTTAAGCTATATACTTTCTATTTTATTAGAGAACATAATGCTTGTATGTCATTATTTATCTCCCCAATCCTTATCATGGTGTAAGTCTTATATAGCCAACTCAATATATAAAGTACTCATGGTCAGTCTATTTGCAAGTTTCCTTCGTCATTTCTTTTCTTTTTTAATTTTATTTTATTATGCTATGTTAATCACCATACATCATTAGTTTTTTTTTTTTTAAGATTTTATTTATTTATTTGAGAGAAAGAATGAGAGAGAGACAGCATGAGTGGGGGGGAGGGTCAGAGGGAGAAGCAGACTCCCTGCTGAGCAGGGAGCCCGATGCGGAACTCGATCCTGGGACTCCAGGATCATGACCTGAGACGAAGGCAGTCGCTTAACCAGCTGAGCCACCCAGGCGCCCCTCATTAGTATTTTTTTTTTAAGATTTTATTTATTTATTCATAAGAGACAGAGAGGCAGAGGGAGAAGCAGGCTCCCTGCAGGGAGCCTGATGTGGGACTCGATCCCAGGACCCTGGGATCATGACCTGAGCCAAAGGCAGAAGCTTAACCATCTGAACCACCCAGGCGCCCACATCATTAGTTTTTGATGTAGTATTCCATGATTCATTGTTTGTGTATAACACCCAGTGCTCCATTCAATACGTGCCCTCTTTAATACCCATCACTAGGCTAACCTTTGTCATTTCTTAATTGAATAAAGTTTATATCCCAGTAGATTTCTCAAAAAGAGCTAATGATTACACTATTTCTTAAATTCTTAAACGTTTAAAACTTTCCCAGCAGCCATTATACTTGAAAGACAGCTTAGCTGGTATAAAATCCTTGACTCAAACATTCTTGAGTTTCTCTGAAAGGATGCTCCAATGTTGATGATTTCTAAATTGCTATTAAGAAGTCTCATGTGAAATTGATTCTTTCATTTGGGATTTTCTTTTATTCACTATGTTCAAGGATATTTTAGAGATTTGTGCCTTAAAAATTTAATTGTTATATTAGAATATACTCAAAGTTGACTGGTTTAGTTTAATATTTCCATGGAAATGACTGAGTCTTTACATATGGAGTTGGCTATTTTCTTTTATTCCTAGAAGCTTTCTTAGATTATGGCCTATTGTTTTGCTTTCCTTCTCCTTCTCTTTCCTTACCTTCTCCTCCTCTCCTTCTTCTTCCTTTACTTCTTCTTCCTATAATGCAATAGTTGGATCTTTGTCCACTTATTGCTGGATCTTTTTGATTATTTTCATCATTTCGTTTTTCTCTCCTGGCCATTGTCTTCTTTTCCTCAAGGCTCCTCATTAGAGGTTCAGTCAAATTTCTCTCCTACTTGAAACTTGAAATAAATTTTCAGATTTTAGATAAATTCATCTTATTTTTTAAAAATTTTACTCCTGAGATCTGACATCATTCATTTCTTTCATTCTGTGTCTTATACCATTTTCATATTATTGTTTAGCTTTATGATCTTATATATTTGCTTCTCTCTAATTCTGTAAGAATATTTAGTTTACATAAGAGTATTACATTATGGTTTCTTTGGCTTGGTGGTATTTTGAGGAATATTTTTATTTGCGGAATTTATTTGATTCTGATGTTTCCTTTCTTTTAATTTTTAGAAGTTATCTGCTATCTCCGTTAATTCTGAAAGATCTTAAATTGTCTTGAGTCAGTAACAACAGGTGTTTCAAAACTGGCAGGAATAATGATTTTGGGTAATTTACTAAGTTTCTTAGTTCCTAGCAGACTTTTCTGTTGGTATGGAGGAGTATAGTTTCTTAAATAGGTAATGTTTTTTATTGAAGAGGAAGGAACGGATTGGAGGTTCTTTTTATGTTATGATACTGTTTCTGTAGGACTGATAATTTTCATCACATCTTCTGTCAATAGCAAGCCTTTAAGAGATATCCTCTTTCAACTTGCTTCTCTGTCTAAATTTGTGGTTTCTCAAGACTGCCATCTCTGCTCTCATGCTTTCAAGCTCATTCCTGCTCAATTCTGAAGTGCAGGGGTGGAACCTGCCCACTCTTGGCTTTACTACTTCTCCATTTTTCTAAAGGTCTTTATTTATTTTAAATTCTTTCATAGTTGATGATGTATTTTACTGCAAACTTAACCTCTTTTCCTATATATCTTCTTTTGTTCCTCCTCTTATGTAATAAATACTTAAACTGATTGTTGTAGAGTGGTAAATGAGATTTTTAAACTTTTGATTCTTTTCCATTTTAGATTTAATAATGCACACATTTCCACATCAGAGACAATTTTTCTTTAGATAAATATATTTGGTAGCATG
Organism: Mirounga leonina; assembly: GCF_011800145.1. NCBI lineage: Eukaryota > Metazoa > Chordata > Mammalia > Carnivora > Phocidae > Mirounga > Mirounga leonina. Next base: position 58,621,188 of record NW_023270268.1, read on the forward strand.
CTCAACTGAGTTCAAATTAACTTATAGTAGATTATGTAGCCTCCTAAATAAGCAGGCTCACATTACTGTTTTAGTCTAGAATTGTTTATTTTTATGTTTTCTTCTACTGACTTAGAGATATATAATCTATTGACAGTAATTTTATAGATAAGATATAATAACTTTGGAGAGTAAAAAGTAAATCATAAGATTCTTCCAGATTCCAAATTCTTCTGTTTTAAAAAATGAGATCTGCATCGCTATTTAAACTCATGGGGAATTAATATACTACAGTTAATTTCAGGGTGACTGATTTATTATTCAAACATCTCTGCTTGTTTATCTCTATCATACAAAGTGAATAAATCCCAGCATTACCACTTAATTGTACACCAATGTGCATTGCTATAAAATATTAAATTAATGTGAGCCATGTTAAACAAGCCCTAGTGGCAGCTACTGTATACAAGTATTTATGGTTAATCTCTTTCTGTTTGTCTTCATTTTACTAATTTACTTAGCAACACTATATTCTTAACTAAAATTTAGTAACTCTGAACATGAATTTCCTTAGGAAGTAAAATGTGTTGGGTAATTGGGAACAACTTACCACCTTTTACTTAAAGTAATGGGACATAATTGGAGTGCTAATGAAACTGATGACAACCACATTCCCCTCATATCTTTGCCAATGTGTATGTATGCTTTCTTTTTCCTTTCCTTATTGTCTCTTTTTGTGTGAATATTTTACACTGTATCTATGGTGTATATTACATATATCTATTGCTGTGACAGTTCCTGGTACCATAATAAACCATTCCATTTCAACTCTATCAAAATATTTTTCTTTATCTGACTACCTAAACTCAATTGCTTATAAGTCTTTGAAGTTTGGGAGGTGATATGCTATTTTTGAAATATTTCATACAAAGAAACACTTTTATAACTCTCATTTACCTTTTTGATCCTACATGAAAATGGGACAGTTGTTACATATAAATTAAAAGGTAACAACTTGGGCGCCTGGGTGGCTCAGTTGGTTAAGCGACTGCCTTCGGCTCAGGTCATGATCCTGGAGTCCCGGGATCGAGTCCCACATCAGGCTCCCTGCTCGGCAGGGAGTCTGCTTCGTCCTCTGACCCTATCCCCTCTCATGTGTTCTCTCTTTCATTCTCTCTCTCTCAAATAAATAAATAAAATATTTAAAATAAATAAATAAATAAATACAATAAAAGGTAACAACTGAAGAATGGATTAAATTAAAATTTAATAATGAATATTAGACCTCTAAATGATATACTTTGATATGAAATACTTATTTTTTAATTTTGGGGGCTTGTTACATAGCATATCTTTATAGAAACTTGTATACAGGTGTATGAAAAGACAACTCTACCTTTAAAACATTTAATTCTTCCCCATATTTTATTCTCAGAAACTTTTAGAGATAGTCAGGCAAAACAAAACAAAACTATAGAGCCGTGTCCTTCTGAAGAGTATAGTAAAGCATTTGATGATGGAGTAAGTAGTCATAAATACTAAAATAGCAGCAAGATTTTCAACTGTATGAGTAATATTTCTTCCAGTGGGATTATCTTTCTAGTCTAGAGTTTCACACTTTCCTTTTTCCTATTTTCCTGGGAAGGCTCAGAATTTTTTCTAGTTATATGATTTTGCCAAATGCCCATTTAAAGTAATAGAAGGATTATGAACATAGAGTACATCAGGCACTTCTTCTCTGAAACAAATAATACATTATATGTTAAAAAAAAAAAAGAGGAAGAGGAAGAAGATAGCAGGAAGAGAAGAATGAAGGGGGGAAATCGGAGGGGGAGACGAACCATGAGAGACTATGGACTCTGAGAAACAAACTGAGGGTTCTAGAGGGGAGGGGGTGGGGGGATGGGTTAGCCTGGTGATGGGTATTGAAGAGGGCATGTTCTGCATGGAGCACTGGGTGTTATATGCAAACAATGAATCATGGAACACTACATCTAAAACTAATGATGTAATGTATGGGGATTAACATAATAAAAAAAAATAATCACATCAGATGAAAGACAGCAAAGAAAATTCAGGTGTCAACTCTATACATCTGTCAAAGCAAGGATTAAAAATATTTGCTACATAAAAAAGTAATTCATCAACATAAATTGAATTCTTACTATGTATTATATGCCTTATGTTGTTGTAGATTAATATGTGATCCTAATTTACAAAGAAATATCATGAAACAGACAAACATTTAGAGGGATGATATAGCACAGTGGTTTAGAGGGGACTTTTAACATAACATAATAAAATTAAATTTAAAAAAAAATTAAACTGCAGGTGTTCAAATCCTGGATCCACCACTTACTATCTTTTTCACTACGCAACATTTTTGTGCCTGAGTTTCCTCACTGACAAAATAAGGATAATACTACCTACCTAATAAAAACTGAGGATTGAGTCTTTAGTTTATGGAAAGAAAATGCACTGAGTTTATTGTCATAAAACGGGTAATCCTCAGGATTAGGGATTATTACTTAGAACGGTGGGTCTCAAACTGAGGCCCATGCTGCTCTCAGGTTGTCAATGTACTTTGAGGGGATCTGCATGTTAATACTGTTTTCATTATCACACTAAATGGTATTTTTATTTTTCGGTATTCTAATATTTTCAGTGATGGTGAAACGGCAATCATAGTCAAACATTCTGATGTCTTAGTTCAAATAAAGGCAAGGGAACAAAATTTATCTGGTAGTCATATATTCTTCTTTACCATGCACACAAAGAAAAAAAGAAAAGTCAGTTTCACTTAAGAATACATTGATGAAGCAGTAAATTTATTCATGTTTTTAAACTGGGACCATTGGGTGTATGTATTTTTTTTTAAGTTTTTGTTTTTGTTTTTTTTTTTCAGAGAGAGAGACAGCGAGAGAGGGAACACAAGCAGGAGGAGTGGGAGAGGGAGAAGCAGACTCCCTGCCAAGCAGGGAGCCCGATGTGGGACTCGATCCCGGGACTCCAGGATCATGACCTGAGCCGAAGGCAGTCGCTTAACCAACTGAGCCACCCAGGCGCCCAAAAATGTAGTTTTTTTAAATGTCATTTTTACTAACATATAATAGATGTGTTACTATTATTTTTATATAAATTGATAAATAAAAGAAAGTTTTCATCTTTAATATCTCAATATCAGTAGATACAGTCAATGAGGTACTGTAGTTGGCTCTTACTGGCACATGAGGGCCAATTGTTTAACATTCCAAAATTTTGATAGGTAGTTCTTAAATTATTGGCAGCTAGAAATCTGAGATGATATCAAGCTTCACTCCATACAAATCACAAAGGTTAGAAATCAGAGCTTTTTTTCAGGTATCTGGCTTACCAGCCACCACTGACATAACCCACCTACCACATAAACAAAAGCTCTGTGGAGTCCTTGCCAATTTTTCAGAGCATAAAGGATTCTCGAGACTAGAAAGTTTGAGCCTGACTTCAACTATAATATGATATGTATTATAGTTATAATTAATCACAATTTCTAAAATATAATTCAAATTCTCTGGTAAGTATTAATGGTTGTGGGGTAACTAAGGAAGTCTAATTTAGTGACCATGATGGGAAAGGAACCAATATTTGTTGAACATCTAATATGAGCCAAGACACTGTGTGATATGCTTTCCTATATTCTACTTTGGATATGAAGTACTGTAGCTATAAAAAAGCATGTGAAAAACATTAGGGATTCAGATATAAAGTGTAAATTTCTGGGGAGCTTCTTTTGTGGCATTAAAACTATTATGGGGCACTTGGTTAGCTCAGTTGGAAGAGCATGAGACTCTTGATCTTGTGGTTGGGAGTTTGAGCCCCACAGTGGGTGTTGAGATTACTTAAAAATGAATAAATAAACTTTAAGAAAATGAAATAAAATTTAAGAGGCTTTAAAAGATGAGCAAAATATTTAAGTGGGGTAGGAGTAGAGGTAGTCAAATATTCTGAGAAATTAATCATTTCTCTTGATCTTTGATGGCATCACTTTAATTCCAGCTCATCATTCTTCATTTGGATTATTGAAATAACTTTTTAATTAGTCTCTCTGGTTCACTTGTGTCATCTCAACATATTTATAACAAAAGTAGCTACAGTAAATATTTAAAAATATTATTTAAATTTCATACTTTTTTATTTGCTATTTTATTTATTTATTTATTTTTATTCTTATGTTAATCCCCATACATTACATCATTAGTTTTAGATGAAGTGTTCCATGATTCATTGTTTGTGCATAACACCCAGTGCTCCATGCAGAATGTGCCCTCCTCAATATCCACCACGAGGCTAACCCATCCTCCCACCCCCCTCTCCTCTAGAACCCTCAGTTTGTTTTTCAGAGTCCATCGTCTCTCATGGTTCGTCTACCCCTCCGATTTCCCCCGCTTCATTCTTCCCCTCCTGCTACCTTCTTCTTCTTCTTTTTTTTTTTTCATACTCTTCTAAAATTTTTTCAATGGTACCACATCTCATTAAGAGTCAGTTGAAGACAGCAGATTGATATAATTGGTTTAATTTCAATTAGAGAGGACAGAAATAAGGCTGAAAATGGAACCCTTAGAAAATACATATGTTTAACAGAAAAGTAAAAGAATAGGAGTGGGGGTGATGGTAAGGGAAGTAGATATTGGGCAGTGGCTGACAGGGTCTATTTAGTCTGCCTTCTAGGCAATCATGTATACCTTTGATAGCAGAGTTTCATTTGTGTTGTAGTGACAGAAACCTGATTTTCATATGTGTTAAATGAGAGACGATATCCAATGGGAATGGCCTGTACAAGACTGCTCACAGATTATGTCCCAAAATGTTAATTTTGATGAAATCTGGTTTCTTTTCAGTTGACTAATAGGTTTTCCTTATCTAGAAATCCTTTAGATATGTGGACAATAGCAATAATTGAAGCCAGAATCTCCCAAGAATGTTTATTATGTTACATTAACCTCAACTTATGGGTAAACTAGTGGTAGCAGACATAACTGGCCTCAGTAGAGGCAGCAAAACTTCACTTTATTGCAAGTCGTAGAATGGTTATGGAAAAAACAAATAGTGATATTTTGAGAGAGATGGTAATTTTTTTAAAAGGCAATTATGTTTTCAATTTTATGTGTAATACATCAATGTATATATATGACTATGTATGACTGGGAATCTGTTGATCAGATATTTGGTTCATAGAAGAGAGGACACAAGTATGGTATTTCCTTGGCAAATCATTTAAATGCAATTCTTTTACTTAAGAATCTCATTCAACTGTGAAAAAGTGGCATTATTTGCTACGTATATTTCATCTACAATATCTCTTCACCATAAAGCTGGTTATAGGCATTAGAATTAGTGAGAGAAGTCAAGGACAACTTTACTGAACACATTTCACAAACAATCCATTAGATTGACAAGAGAAGATGGTTCTCATTATCCCATAAGATCACTTTGATATTACTTTAGTGCTCTGCTAATGAAAAATGGGAAATGCAGCAGAAGTCTATATTCCCAAATAAGAAAACCTAAGTACAGATGACCAATTGATTTTGAAAAAGAAGTGAGCACTCCACCTTTTGTTCATGCCCTGAATTTCACAGCTGGTTGTTCTCCTACCCTGTCCTATATACCAGGCACATGAAAATATAACAAAATTAAACCTTTGACAACTGGCAGAAAAATAGATAATAGCCACTTGAATTCCAACATTAATTTCCTCATTTGACAGTACTTCCGAACTACCAAAAGAGCTATGAAGTTTAAGAAGTGATGCAAGGGAAGAGTTTAGAGAAGCATCCATCTGTATCACTAGGCAACTGCATAGAAAAAAAAAAAAAAAAAAGATTTGTAGTTGTCTTTAATTCAAAATCCCAGTACAGCTAATTTAAATGTCATTTGCTACTATTCTTCTTTATTTTGTTATATGAGCTGTGGTAAAGGTCAGTGAATCTGATCTGTATAAGAAGTGAATGCCACCAAAATAGTCCTTCTCATGGAAAAGTCTATATGATCCTGTATAATAACTATTTCAACAGTGACTAATGGTTACTACATACCAGTAGTTCCTCCCTCATTTTACTTTTATGGTGGAAGCCCCAGGGTCCTAGTATAAACCTAGGGGAATGGGTAAAAATATACTAAAAGGGTACAGGCTGTGGACTTCTCACTACCTTTTACAAGTAAAATTCAAGAGCCAAGTTTGATTTAAACTGAATAAATGCCATAAATCTTGCAACTCAAAAATCATAAAGCAATTTATACTTGTTTCATGCAACATTCCTTATGGTCATCTAGTACTTATTATACTGATTATAGGTTACCAGGGATAATTATCTTAAATAAAGCCTAGTAATAAATTTAACCAGAAGTGAAAAGTTGTGAGAATAATAAATTAGAAAAGTAACTATTTTATTTCAATTTTTTTATTTTAAAACTATTGAACATTTCATGTTTAAAAGATCCACAAAATTGTGTATTAATAATATGACTTGGTACAATAAAATATAACAAATAGTTTAAGGATTTTTCACTAATGGAGAAGGGAAGCAAAAAGATTTTTTTCCATTATTTTTTTTTATTTAAATTCAATTAACCAACATAAAGTACATCATTAGTTTCAGATGTAGAGTTCAGTAATTCATTAGCTGCATATAACACCCAGTGCTCATCACATCACATGCCCTCCTTAATGCCCATCACCCGGTTACTCCATTTCCCCATTTACCTCCCCTCCAGCAACCCTCAGTTTGTTTCCTATATTAAGAGTCTCTCATGGTTTGTCTCCCACTCTGATTTCTTCCTATTCCGGCTTTCCCTCCCTTCCCCTATGATCCTCTGCCCTGTTTCTTATACTCCACATATGAGTGAAACCATATGATAATTATCTTTCTCTGATTGACTTTATTTCACTCAACATAATACCCTCCAGTTCCATCCACATTGTTGACAGAAGGGGAAAAAAAACAAATAAATTCAAATCTTTGTGTTTCACCTGTATCCAAATTCAAGTTTTCAGGCTTTAATTAATGATGCCAAAAATCACATTAAAGTAAAATAGAAATTGTTTTTGCATTATTTAAGGTGGAATTGTAAATAAAAATATTAGTATCATTATTTATTTATTTTTTTAAGATTTTACTTATTTATTTGAGAGAGAGAATGAGACAGAGAGAGAGAGCACGAGATGGGGGAGGGTCAGAGGGAGAAGCAGGCTCCCCGCCGAGCAGGGAGTCCGACGCGGGACTCGATCCGGGGACTCCGGGATCATGACCTGAGCCGAAGGCAGTAGCTTAACCAACTGAGGCACCCAGGCGCCCCTAGTATCATTATTTAAATCGCTAGTTATGTCAATGAAGTGATGTTTTGCATCCTTGTTATGGGGAAAAGATTAAAACATTTTGGAGGAGAGATTAAAGAAGCTCTTCATAGACAAATTATTTAGCACATAGGTTTAACTTCATTAAACAAAGACCCCAAATAGCATTATCATAAACAATATAGATTGTTTCTTTCTGATCTGATAATCTAGATCCTAGGAATATGAAATTTTGACACACTGCACAAAATTGACTAAGAACTCAGGCTCCTTCCATATTGTGGCATTTTCATCCCCAAAGCGGTTAATTTGCTTACATGATGTACAATGCCTCCACCACCAAAAACATGGCCCAGACATCTGGTAAGGAGGAGGGAAGGGAATTCTCTTTCTCTTTAAGGACACAGCCTAGAAGTTTCAAACATCACATCTGCTCTCATCCCAATGGTCCAAACATGAGAGAGACTTAGATGCAAATCATGTTGGGAAATGTAATCTTTATTCTGGGCAGCCATGTATCCAGGTAAAATGTGGAACACTGTACCTATAAAATACAAGTGGAGAGTGAAAACTGGAAAAAAGATAGCTGTCTCTGCTACATTGTCTCTGCATCATGTTTTCTTTGTTTTTTTTTTTTTTCTATCTTTATGTAAATAAAACTCAGGACAGAAGTCATTTGTCTAGGAGAACTGAATTTATAGCAAAGGGCTTTCTCGCTTTTTAGCGCGTGACTAAAATAAAAGCATTTGCTTGATCTTCGGAAGACAAGTTTATAGATGTTAAAAAGGGAAAGAAATAATTAAGAGAAAAATCAAAGATACTCTTTAAAAATAGGGAGTAACTTATTTAAGTATATACTCTATAATGTTATGCTGGATTAGTCTACAGAGAATATTAAAGCTAAGTGGTTTGAACACATTCATTTATTCTCTGCCTCATTCCATAAAGGCCTTAATATAAGTTACTCAAGCATTTGCAACACAACAAATCAGATAGATGATATAGATAGATAGACAGACCCCTAGATGAGCAATGGAACCCCTGGATGATGGGAATTTAAGTCAACATTTTAGGAACGAGAATGGACTGGACTAGAGACCCAGTTGGTAAATAAGACTCATATTGCAGTATTCTTTATCATTTCAAAGTGAGAGATCTGATTAGGATCTGGATTTTTTTTTCTGTACAGTAATAAAGTCAAATTGGAAACTAGCTCAGCTATAGGATTCATATTGTCTATGAGATAAGGGAAGATTGCTTGTCTAAGTTATAAATTTTGAAGTTTCTTAAGAAGAGTTGTATGTATGTATGTGTATGTGTGTGATGTAGTAGGCAATATTTTCAACACATTCATAAAGGGAACATGATTAGTTGATAAACTCTAGAATTTCAATTACAAAGTGAATTTAAATTTTTAGCGATTGGCCAGCTGTGAAATTTAGGCAAGCTGCTAAACCAAAGTCATTGTGGCATTGAATAAGATGCTTTATATAAAGCACTTAAAAAAGGCAATTATCTTTCTAATCTGTGTAGCCAAGGATTTATAAAATTTATAGCGTAAAAATGTCTAAATAAAAATATTTCATTATTAGAATCTGGGAAAAAAAGAGTAAAATAAGCATGTGGGGTGTTTGAGGTAGAATGGGTAATTTCTACAATAATATATGCAGGCAGTACCTATCACATTAGTTTACCAAATGCTGACAGGTATAACTCATGTGAAATAACTAAATATGAAGAGGGGGAACAACCAAAAAACTTGAGGTGGCATTTTTGTTGTTATTTTTATTATTTTCATTCTAAATGTAATCAGTCCTCTAGATGCACAACAACAAATAAAACCTCATGACCACCCGCCTGCTACCATATCCATTTTCCATAATCATTTCCCATTTTCTCCACATCTTAAGTGTTCTTTGCCTATAATTAGCCTTATTATTTTTAATTTTCACTCAGTATCTGCTCTTATGCTGTTGACACATCTATCATTTTCCATTCTATTATTACTTCTCATGTAGCTTCCAAACAATCTTTTTTCTTTCCGTAAACATTTTTTGATTTTGAGACAATTAAATAGATTCACAGAAAGTGTTGCAAAGATAGTGAAGAGGGGTTACATGGACACTTTGCCTAGTTTTCCCTGATTACTACCTTTTATATAACTGCAGTACAATATCAAAACCAGGATATAACGTCACTGTTACAATGTATGTGTATAGTTCCATGGCATTTTATTACATGCATAGATTTGTATAACCACCTAAGATTTAGAATTATTCCATCACACCCACCTCCCTAACTTCTGCAACCACTAATCTGTTCTCTATCTCTAAACTTTTGTCATTATGAGAATGTTATAGCCTTTTGATTTTGGCTTTTTTCACTCAGCATAATGTCCTTAAGGTCCTTCCAAGCTGCTGTATCAATAGTTTCTTTTTATTGCTACATGTAGTTGTTAGTTTTTGTTTTTTTTAAGATTTTATTTTATTTATTCATGAGAGAGAGAGAGAGGCAGAGCGTGAAGCAGGCTCCCAAGGAGCAGGGAGCCCGATGAGGGACTCGATCCCAGGACCCTGAGATCATGACCTGAGACGAAGGCAGACGCTTAACCATCTGAGCCACCCAGGCGCCCATAGTCGTTAGTTTTTATTTACAGTCTAGTTTGTCAGTTTTTTAACTGATTTTTTTTTAGAGTTTCATTTTTTGTTTATTTTTTCTTCTTCTGTTCATTCTTGCCTTTCTATGGGTTGACATTTTTAGAATTTCATTTTGAATTATCTATAGGGTGTTTTTAGTGTATCTCTTTGTAAAGGTTTTTAAATAATTGCTCTATGTATTACATTATACATTCATAACAGAAACAGTCTACCTGTGTCCATTATCTTTTCAATTTGAGTGAAGTGTAGAAAACTTAACCTCTTTTTGTCTTACTTTACCTTTCCCTGTTTACGATGTCTTAAATATTTCCTTTTCATAATTTAGAACTACATAACACAATGTTACAATTTTTGTTTCAACAAGCAAACATAACTTAGAAAACTCGAGAAGGATAATCTACTACACTTACCTGTATATCTACTCTTTCAATGGTACTTTTTTTTTTAAGATTTTATTTATTTATTTGAGAGAGAGAGAATGAGAGAGAGCACATGAGAGGGGGGAGGGTCAGAGGGAGAAGCAGACTCCCTGCCGAGCAGGGAGCCCGATGTGGGACTCGATCCCAGGACTCCAGGATCATGACCTGAGCCGAAGGCAGTCGCTTAACCAACTGAGCCACCCAGGCACCCACAATGGTACTTTCTTCTTGACCTTGTAAGATTCCTTTTTTTATTTTTCTGTCATTTTCTTTGGTTGGGGAACTTCCTCTAGCAATTATTTTATGGTCAGTTTGCTAGCAACAAATTCTCTTTTCTTTCATCTGTGAGGTCTTGATTTTCCCTTCACTCCTGAAAGATATTTTTATAGGATTTGGGGTTGACAATTCTCTTTCAACACTGGAAAAATATGTCACTTCCTACTGGCCTCCATGGTTTCTGATGAAAATTTTGTGACACATAAATTGTTTTTCTCTATGTCATTTAACTTTCACTTTCAAGATATTTGTCTTTGTTTTTAGTTTTAGATTATGATAGGTCTTAATGTGAATTTCTTTGGGAATATTCTGTTTTGTGGTTCACTCAACTTCACGTGTCCATAAGTTTGTATATTTCATGAAATTTGAGAAAGTTTGGTCATGATTCCCTTGTATTTATTTTACAGCCCCAACATCTTTTTTCTTTCTTTCTGAACTGTGATGACATAAATGTTAGATCTTTTGTTATAAGTGCCACTTTTCCCTGAGGCTCTGCTCATAATTTTTTCATTCTGTTTCCTCTCAGTTGTTCATATTGTATAATTTCTATTTCTATTCATGTTCACAGACTCTTCTTCCTTTTGTTCAGTGCATCTGCGTATTTTTTAAAAAATTTGTTATTTTAGTTTTCTGGTACACAAAGGGTATCTCATTATTGATAGATAGGGTGGAAGTCCAAGTTCCTTCCTTGAACTCATTACTGCTGCTTGTAACTCTCAACTTGGCCTCCATGGATATCATCTTGGCTAAGAAGGGAAGGAGTGCCTTTTACTGTCCTTTTGTTATCTCCACTGACACAGTGAGCTGTGTCAATGGTCCCCTCATTATTCATGTCCAGTGGTGACAGCTTTAACTCTCCATGGGCCTCTCTGATGTCACCCAGCAAGTACTGTTACTTCCAGGTGAGAGTGGAACTCCAGGATCCGCACATGGTTTCCATGGACACTGAAAGTAGAAGGAGGCTTGTTGCCAAAAAGTAGGAATGAGAGTTCCAGCTCCACACTTGGCCTTCTCTGACATTGCAGGTGGTGTGTGTGTGTGTGTGTGTGTGTGTGTGTGTGTGTAAGAGAGATAAGTCTTTTGCAATCTTGCAAGATATAAAGTCTAGGTGCTTTACTCAGCCTTTGCTGGTGAAAGTGGGGCCATCGCTTTTACTGTGGTGTTTGGCTGGAGTAGAATGGTTATTGTCTGGAATTTTTGTGTCCTGCCAGACCTGCACTTCTTTTTCCTTTGGCTAAACAGACCAGTCTTTTGGGGGACATTTTTAGCTCACTGGAATTTCCAGGTTGCTGGTTTCTTTAATATCAAGGCCAGGATATATGAAGAAAAGTGAAAACCCAGGGGACTAACCATTGTGTTGTTCCTCAAATCCTGAGGTCCCTAGATGGTATGCCTTCTTCTCTTTACCTTTCAGAGTCCTAGGATGTCTGTTTTGTGTATACTGCCCAGGGATTTTAGCTCTGCTTAGTGGGACAAAAAGGGAAAATTCATCTACTCCATCTTTCCAGAAATGAAAGTTAAGTCCTTTACCTACTAAGTGGAATATTTTAAACATACAAAATAATACTGTAAACAGTGCTGCAATATTTAAGTATGTTAATGCATAATTGACACCTATCAGTTGGTTGCCCAATCCAAGAAACACATAAACCTATGTCCATTCCATGGCCCCCAAGGATAAAATAAATGTTTTATTCATCAGTCCCTTCATTTTAATGAGTTTATCAAGTTTTAACTCTTTTATCCATTTAAAAATCCTGTTTTGTTCATAAACATATAGGTCTTTTTTTTTTTTCTAAGCTAATGGGGTCATCTCTGCATACTGTTCTACAATTTGCTTATTAAGATAACTATACTTTGATATCTTTGCAAGTTCTTCATGCAAAACATACATTCTGGAACAATATAATTCTTGACAAAACATTTGAAACAGACAGTATTAATGTATTATATGTGGCTTTATTCAGCTTGGCAAATGTTTGGCTCTTTTTCTTTTTCTTTTGATTTTGGCTCATTTGACTTTTTTGTATGTCCAACATTCCTTTGATACACATACATAAGCTAGATAAAGAATTAGGATATGCTAGTTTTTGTCCACTGCTCCACATTTTCTGGGTAAGGCATATTTATGTAGGCATAGTTTTAGCTTGTTTAATATTATTCACATGTGCATTCACAGAACCATAAATTGTATCCTGAAAGGGGTCATGACACCCAACTTATTCCAAATGCCACTTCTTATTTCAGCATCTCAAACTGTGGTATAAATGAAACAGTTTGGATTTCCCACCTGTCATACTTTTTAAAAGCAAAGTAGAAAAGCACATTCTAGTTAATGAGCACAAAGTTTAACCAAGTAAGTTCAAGCAGTTCACACAGTATTATTCAGCTGCTGCTTCTCAAACCTGTGAGTTCTTTGTTCCTTTAAGTAAAATCTACACTGGCAGAGTATCCAGAACAGAAGTGTTTATCAGAAACTGACTTAAATGTACCATTTACAGCATTAAGTGAAAGGATTTACAAATATTGACTGGCTTTTGATGTGATTATAGTATACTGTCTACAGTTACTTCTAATAACACAGATCATGGAACTATAATTTATCCAACTTTAAGGGTGGGCTAAATTTATAATAAAAGCTTATTATGACTAATATTTAGAATTTTGATTAGGGATAACATGTACTTATTGGTTCTTATCTTCTCCTTTTAAACAAATATAATTTGGAGCAGGTCTTAATAAAAGCAGTAGAAATATATGGGACTCCTGGGTGGCTCAGTAGGTTAAGCATCTGCCTTTGGCTCAGGTCATGATCCCAGGGTCCTGGGAAAGAGCCCCACATAGGACTCCCTGCTCAGCGGGGAGCCTGCTTCTCCCTCTCCCACTCCCCCTGCTTGTGCTCATTCTCTCTCTTTCTCTGTCAAATAAATAAATAAAATCTTAAAAAAAAATTTAAAAAGCTGTAGAAACATAATATTAATGAGAAAAATATCAGGTAATTTTTCCCATTAAAAACATTGTTCAAAAAAATTCTATTATGGGGTGCCTGCATGGCTCGGTCAGTTAAGCATCTGACTCTTGATCTCAGTTCAGGTCTTAATCTCAGGGTTGTGAGTTCGGGCCCCATGTTAGGCTCTGCACGGGGTGTGAAGCCTACTTAAAAAAAAATATACAAATCTATTTAAGAAATTACTGTATCTATCATCTATCTATCTATCTATCTATCTATCTATCTATCTATCTATCTATCATCATCTACCTATCTATAGTAGTCACTGTGTCAGTAACTTTTTTTTTTTACTGAAAGTATTTTATTAATATTAACTTGGTCATTTTCATAACAATCTTTTGAGGTAGACACTATGAGAATCCCATTATTATAGGTGAGGAAATTGAGGCAGAGAGAGGTTAAGTTATTGCCAAAGGACACACAGCTAGTTAGGGATAGAACTAGGATACAAATGCAGGCAAATTGCTTCCAGAGTTTTCATTCTTTACCATTAATCTGCACTGTCTTAATTATTCACACCACTCCCCCAATACTGAGGTGATATTAAAATTAAGAGCAAGAGATAAACAATTTTCTAAGTAGGCTCTATGCTGGGCTTGGACTCACAGCCCTGAGATCAAGACCTGCGCTCAGATCAAGAGTCAGATGCTTAACTGACAGAGCCACCCAGCTGCCCCCAAAATAAACTTAATTTTTAAATGATAGATAAGCAAAATTCTTAGTAGTAAAGTTTTTGAGACTTATATTTTTGTTCTCTCTCCTTATGCATGATTTTTCTACTTCTGGTTAACTCCAAATAACGAATTACTTTTCTGATCAATACTTGCTAATCTATGTCATTATCTCCATTAAAATCTGACTATAATCACCTTTCTTATTCAATATATCCTGAGTAGTTCCAGTCATTTCTTTACTAAGTATTGTTTCTTGTTTCTTCCATACTTTTATCATCTGTATGTATGTGTTGGTTGACTTTACTCTATAAGTGAATTTGTGTGAATGCCTGGATGTCAACTCAACTGTTTAGTTAAGAGTGCTGTTGGAAGGCAGGCACTGAATGCAAGGGCCTGGGAGAAGGGTGTGTTCCACAGTCTCACTTAATAATAGTTGGGTTGTGGTAACAGAGAAAAAAAGAAAGTAGTGCTTATTTGCACTGCTCTAGGGTTATCTTATAAGTTTTCTTTTCCTCCAGTCAGAAGAAACACAACTTTTCTGTCATCTGCCTGCAGAAGTGGCTTCGGTTTTTCTGGACAGAGTATACAATCACAACAATGTGCCTCAAGAACCCCATGTTGATTCATAGCCACACTATATCTATCTATCTATCTATCTATCTATCTATCTATCTATCTATCTATCTATCATCTATCTATCTATCTATCTATCATCTACCTATCTATAGTAGTCACTGTGTCAGTAACTTTTTTTTTTACTGAAAGTATTTTATTAATATTAACTTGGTCATTTTCATAACAATCTTTTGAGGTAGACACTATGAGAATCCCATTATTATGGGTGAGGAAATTGAGGCAGAGAGAGGTTAAGTTATTGCCAAAGGACACACAGCTAGTTAGGGATAGAACTAGGATACAAATGCAGGCAAATTGCTTCCAGAGTTTTCATTCTTTACCATTAATCATTACTGGTACCTAAAATAAGGTAGGTTTATATACATGGGATTCCTTCTGGAGACTCTAGGAGACAATCCACTACTTGCTTTTTCTAGTTTCTAGAAGTTGCTGGCACTCCTTAGCTCCTGCCACATCACTCCAATTTCCTTTTTCCTCCTTCCCCCTTATAAAGACATTGTGATTACATTGAGCCCACCTGGATAATCCAACCTAGTGATCTCAAAATACTTAACTTAATCACACGTACAGCACCCCTTGAACAAGTAAGCTAATATATTCAGTTCCAAGAGATTAGAATGTGAGCATATTTGAGGAGCTATTATTCAGTATATTCCCTTCCCCCACCACAAAATGCTCAAAATATATGTGTTTCCAGCATGTTGGATCATGGATAATTAAATATATTTATGTTTAAAATGATGGTTAAACCATGGATAATTTAATCACTGATAATTAAACAAAAATAAAGGATAATTAAATATATTTCTACCTCAATCAAAGAAAAATCTTCAGGAATCCAGGGTTTCTAACTGGACTTTCCCATATTAATTGTAGGTGTAGACATGATTCACATACCACTGTGCATTTCAGTTCTGCCCCTAACAATATTGTACCAGTTATTAGTTGTAGAGAAATATCGAAGCAAGACTTAGTTAAGTGAAATAAAATAAAATAAAGGTAGTTGGCATGAGAAATGGATAAAAAATAAGAGAAGTGGGGGAATATAGGAAGAAAAGACTCTTTTGACAATAGTTTGATATGAAGCAGAATTATGATATGATCCTTCAAGGATATAAAAATATTTGTTGATGTACTACTCAGGAATGTATTTAGGTGCATGTAACAAAAATCTGATGAGGCCTTAAACAAATAACAGTCTCAGTTTCCTTACTTAAGAAGCAATCGGGAAGTGGGAACTTCAGTATTGGCTTGATGGCTCCTTCGATCTCTTCTGCCATACACAGGTGTATCACAGATGGTTGTTCCAACTTCAGATATCATATTTGCGTTTCAGAGGTCAGAAAGAAAGAAAGGAACAAGAGTGTAAATATGTGCTGGTTGCACCTGTCCCTTTTTGTGAGGAACATAAATATTTTCTCTGAAGCTTATACCCATGACTCCTTCAAAATGCATTTGCAAGACTTTGTGACATGGCGGTGCCAGGACATCATACAACCTAGGAAGTAGGTGGACACACTACTTGCTCCAAAGTAGATTATATTTTGGGGCGCCTGGGTGGCTCAGTTGGTTAAGCGACTGCCTTCGGCTCAGGTCATGATCCTGGAGTCCCAGGATCAAGTCCCGCATCAGGCTCCCTGCTCGGCGGGGAGTCTGCTTCTCCCTCTGACCCTCCTCCCTCTCATGCTCTCTGTCTCTCATTCTCTCTGTCTCAAATAAATAAATAAAATCTTAAAAAATAATAATAAAATGTAATCCCTTCAAAGTAGATTATATTTTGACTAGGCCACTAACCAGTGCATGTCAGAGTTTAACAGTATTCTTATGTAACTGTTTTATCATATGCTTCATAATCAAGGCTGGTGGTTCTCAAGAGAAGTTTGGTGGGGGCACCTGGGTGGCTCAGTCGGTTAAGCGACTGCCTTCGGCTCAGGTCATGATCCTGGAGTCCCGGGATCGAGTCCCGCATAGGGCTCCCAGCTCAGCGGCGAGTCTGCTTCTCCCTCTGACCCTCTCCCCTCTCACGCTGTTTCTCTCTCTCTCTCTCGCTCTCTAATAAATAAATTCTATAAAAAAATAAATTAAAAAAAGAGAAGTTTGGTGGGCAGCTTTATTATTTTTTTTAATTCTTTTTTTTTTTTTTAAGATTTTATTTATTTGACAGAGAGAGAGATAGCGAGAGCAGGAACACAAGCAGGGGGAGTGGGAGAGGGAGAAGCAGGCTTCCCACGGAGCAGGGAGCCCGATGCGGGGCTCGATCCCAGGACCCTGGGACCATGACCTGAGCCGAAGGCAGACGCTTAACGACTGAGCCACCCAGGCGCCCCAAGTGGGCAGCATTTTTAAATCACCTTGGCGGCTTGATCAAAATACACATGATCCCAGCTTCTCCATTATAATTATGACATTATGAGATACCCTGTGGGCATAAGGGTATAAACACAGATATTCTGGAAATTCCTTACCTCTTCTTCCCCAACCCCTAACAAAACTATCATACTATACACATACTGAACAATGAACCTCCCACAGCAATGAACCAAAAGTGTATGTCTCTAATTTGTATACAAAGATTGTCCATGAGAAAATTAAAGAGAGGTATTTTTTACTCTGTTTTCTACATTTCTGTTTAACTACAAACCTAAAGGTGAAAAGTATCTAATTAATGAGATCTAGGAGATACAAACCTAACACGTTCAAAACTAGTAACCCCACATTACTCAATATGAGATGATGATTCTTTTAAACAAAGAAAAATCCTAAATGAAAGACTCAATCATTTAGGAGAGAAATCAGCCTAAAATGATTTACACATATTTACTGAGAGAGAGGATGTTTTGCAGATCATTAATTTCTATCACTTTTATTTCTTCTAATTTAATGTATATAAATATATTTATAAGGGATTATTTATAGCTCTTGTTCAATAAAAAACACAATACAAATGTATTTGTGTTTTTTACATACATATTACATATTTACGTACAAGTGTATGTAAAAAATGTAACATATTTTTGGCTATACATTTCACCTACAGTATTTTCCTTGAATTAAAAAAAAAACTTAACATACTTTTTTACCAAAGTTTAGATGTAATATAGCAGGAATTATCTTAAATTCTCCTTCTAATTAACAGAGTAATTTCATGGAGTTTAATATAAAAATAAATCAATGAATAATTTTATTTAATATGATCTGTAAAAATTATGGTGGGTGACAAAGCAAATATTTATTTTTCCCTAAATGAAGCAATTTAAAGTATCTTCAATTTATTTTTTCATGAGAACCCATAGAATAGGTAAACTTTTTAGGCTTAGTGCTACAGCTTTTCAGTTATATTTTAGTGGCTTATTGAAAAGGGAAAAAGTAAGCAGAAGGAAATAAAAACTGTAAGATTCATAGTGGAGCAAAAAAAAATCTGAATTGGAATAATGAACATTTTCATGCCACCAAGAAGATTGTTTCTGTATTTCCATAACTTCTGGCATGGCACTTTTGTATTTTAACAGCCTTGTTATTCATGAATGAGGGATAATCCTTAAGGTCATTAATTTTTATACCAAAAGACATTTAGAAATTCTCATTTATTAGAATTACTGTGTGCGAACAGATAAAATAATGAACTGGAATGGACACATTACATCATATTAGGACATCACAGGTTTTTAAAAAGTATTTTAGAGTTAAGGTTTCAGAAGTTGACAGTGATCTAGAAAGGGGTCTATTTTGTTTTCTTCATGTATTCTGGTTCTACATTCCTTCTGAGGGTAACTGCTTTTATAACGTCCTCAAGAGGTGGTAGTGTTTGTATTTACATACATGTAACTAGGTTCTAGAGTAAGATTCTATTACCAGATCACAGCTAATTTTAACCAAAACTAGTCAATATGTGTATATATACACATTAGTTGTGTGTGTGTGTGTGTGTATACACTTTTCATTAGCCTAAGACATGGTCTGGTTAAAGAAAATTGTCCAAAAAAAGATGCTAATAGCAAAATTTAACTAATCATATTGTCTTGCAAGTTGGGAAATGGTGGAGTACTAAATTTGCAATAAAAATTTCAAGCTTCTGGGGTGCCTGGGTGGCTCAGTTGGTTAAGTGTCTGCCTTCAGCTAAGGTCATGATCCCAGGGTCCTGGGATCGAGCCACATCGGGCTCTCTGCTCAGCAAGGAGCCTGCTTCTCCCTCTCCCTTTGCTTGCTACTTCCCCTGCTTGCACTCTCTCTCTCTTTCTCTCTGTTAAATAAATAAATAAAATCTCGAAAAAAAAATTCAAACTTCTGTGGGAACTATTGTTTTCCAGAATTTAATCAGTAGAATTGTTATTAAAAAAATTTAAAAAACCTGCTAGAACTACTGCTGTGTGTTATAATGATATTGCAGACTGTGAAGCTTAACCAAAGGGTCAAGTTTTCTGTTACTCTTATATTCATATGTATCCATATTATTAACCTGCATTTCTAGAAATAAACAGAAAGAGTCTCTTTCCAGCAAACTGGAAGAGTGTGGAAAATTGCATAAATATATTCATTGTAGCAAACCCCCATTATGTAGTTACTTTCCAGGGTTTGATGGTAGTTTAAGTAAGGAGAGATGATGTAGAAATTCTGTGATAGGGTTTAAAGTAATGAGAAATTTCTCACCATATTTTTGCAAATGCCTGTAAACCAGAAGTGTTCTAGTCCCCCGACATCAGCTTGATAACAGAGACCAACCATTGTATCTATACAGTATATTAATAAAGGACATCATGTAGAAGCTGAGAATAATTTTCACACATTCTATATTGTTAAGCTTCTTGAGAGAAGAAAAAAATGAAAAGAACTGATTTTGAAATATGACATAGGGAGGCTGAGCCTCCTACTAGAACTCACACAGTCGGGGACCTCTGGCTTTGCTGTTTATTAACAATGATGCTGGTTTACATGACACTTTTATGTGGAAGTAGGAGGCTATTTGAGATTTTAAAATGTGAATTATAGTTCCATTGTACTTCCACTGAATTATGAACCAGGGAATTAATTAATATTATTGGAGTTGTTCACTCAGAAGCTGATTATATGTTCTCTTTGGTGTGTTAATGAAGTATGGGATTTCTTGTATCTGCAGGATAACTTAAATGTCATTCTGAGAATTTTTTTTCAGGTAAATTGCATATTTCACATTAGTTTGGTAGAAAAAATTCTAACATGAAGATAATGTTATTGACACTAAAAAAACAAGGGAGTATTATAATTTCTTAAATTATTCACAGATTTTGGAAATACAATTAATATTTTGTGTTTAATTTAAGTAACTATAATATAGGGGAAAGGTATAAGGTACATTTTTCAGAACTGAGTATGAGGAGGGATGATTATGCTTAAAAAGTAATAAAAGATCTGAGTATTAGAAACAATAAAACTTGGTCATAGTCTATAGTTTGCAACCAAGTATAGTTCAATAGAAGGACTCAGAGCTGATTTGTACATAATCTAGTAAAATGCCATTCTATTTATCTTTGCCTTGTGCTGTGTTCCCAATGCTACAAACATATAACATTGTTCTCATTCTGATTTATTTTGCTCTTTATACAATCCTATATTGATGATGATAACTACAATCGTGATCGGTATTATTATACCTGGAGTTTTTACTGCATACCAGAGATTATGCTTAGCTCTTTATATACATGATTTCATTTTATACTCAAACCAAGCCAATGCAATAAACATCATCAGAGTAGTTAATTGGATTAGCTTTAGAATCAGATGCATATGCTGCATTTTCTGCTCTACCAGTCAATAATGAGCTTTGTGATCTTATTTTCTACCTCTATACTTCTATACCTCTATGTGTTAGTTATCAATAACATGATAGTGATAGCATGTACTATTATGACTCTGGTGAGGATTAAACGAGTGCTTTGCACACGATAAGCAATTCATAATTTATAGTTGTTGTTAATTAGCCCCATTTTACAGTTGGGAAAACTAAGGCTTAAATGTATAAAGCAATTTGTCAGTATCATATAGCTGCTAAATAGGTTACACAGGATTTAGATCCAGGTCTTCTTTCTGACATCAGAATCACACTTTCAAATACTCTGGCTGTACTGTCTAAAACTCTAATATAATTGTATCAATTATTTTCAATATTTACAATTTTAAAATTTAATATATTATCCATGTAGAAACCTAAACTCTCCATATAAAGAGGCTGAGTGTTTTACCTGAATATGACTAAGTGGGGGGGTATGATGCTTTATGCTGGGCACAGTAAATATTAACCAATATTGTATGTAAATAGATTCAGAAGGTATGATCTTTATATTTTGAGAAATTCCCCTTTGCTAGCACATACTAAATATTTCTTGTTAGAAAGAAGAAATAGCCTTATGAACAGATATATGTATTCCTGCGTATAACTTGAAGAATACAAATTAACAATTGCAAATTATGGGATGGAAGAAGGCATGACAATTGATATTGATAAGGAAATAGAACTAATAATTACTGGTAGAGTACGGTGACTCTACATGTTTGTTCTTATATTAATTATCAAATGACCCCATAAGTCAATATTATTCCCATATTAGAAGTAATAAAATTGATATTCATCAATGTTGGGGATCTTGCTCAACATCATAGTAATGAAACAAAAGATTAATATAGACCAGAAAATAAAGACTGTTTTAGTTAGAGACATAAATGTCTGTTACAATTAAACTTGAAGGTCATCTAGAATGGTATTCTAACATCTGGTGACAGTTTTAAATAAACATCTTCCAACTGCATTGTCTGCTGTTTGAGCTAATGCCATTCTCAGCACCAGACCAGTGATTAGCTCTGTTTTAGTATTTATTACTCAGTGACCCAGTTCTTTGATTCAGTATGCATTTCACTTATCTTAGGGTTCAATTCTTATATATTTATCACATTTTGATCATGTTTTTAAAGCAAAATTTGTTCCATTTGGTTAACTTGATCTATTTTGGAGATTGGTTAATAAATTACTAAAGACAAAATGAAAACTACTAAGATAGAATCAGTCAAAGCTGGTCTTGGCCAAAGTCACTAAATAATAGAAACAGGCCAGGTAGATGCATTTGTGCTGGAGAAACCCCATAGGTGAAGCATGATAATATTAGAAGGAGTTTGGGGGTATGGGATCATTGTCTCCAACTTCTCAGTGGAAAAGTCATTCGTCAGAAAGGTGCAGGTCAGTTAGCCTCCCCTGAGAATCTCCCTTGGAAGCCAGTCCAATTTGCTCTGGTTGAAAAATGAAATAAAAAAAGTACAGGATTGCAGAAAAAAAGTTTATTCTATTAAATACATTCCTTCAGTTTTGGGAGACAATGTCCATTTTATCCTGAGGACAAAACTATTATTGAAAGAAATGAGGATGTTCATAGCAGCAATGTCCACAATAGCCAAACTGTGGAAGAAGCTGAGATGTCCTTCAAAAGATGAATGGATAAAGAAAATGTGACTCATATATACAATGTAATATTACTCAGCCATCAGAAAGGATGAATACCCACCATTTGTATCAACATGGATAGAACTAGAGGGGATTATGCTAAGTGAAATAAGTAAAGCAGAGAAAGACAATTATCATATGGTTTCACTCATATGTGGAACATAAGGAATAGCACAGAGGACCACAGGGGAAGGGAGGGAAAACTGAATGGGAAGAAATCAGAGAGGGAGACAAACCATGAGAGACTCTGGACTCCAGGAAACAAACTGAGGGTTGAGGAGGGGAGAGGGGTGGGGGGATAGGTATTAAGGAGGGCGTATGTTGTGATGAGCACTGGTGTTATACAGAACTAATGAATCATTGAACACTACATCAAATATGTTGGCTAACTGAACACAATAAAAATAAATAGTTTTAAAAAAGAAAGAAATGAGGATGGGAAAGGGAAAATGAGTTTCAGATTAGCTAGGAGGGTAATCAAAACATGAAGTTCACCTCATATTATTTTCTCCAAAGTAGAGATAACAATATACTTGGTTGTAACCTCCTCTGGAGCTTCCTGGGTGAAATCTGATACCAGCCCATGACAAGGGCATGGGGAGACAAAAGAAAGAGGCAGGCCACAAAAGATTAGTAAGTGGCTGGTTTAATAAGCAAGGGAACTTACACAAGAGGCTTTTCTTGGACCGCCACAAGAAGAGAATATCTCTACAGCCTCCTGCTAGATCTCAGAAGTTTAAATAGAGGTCTTAACTGAGTTCAGTCACTCATACCATCCTGATGGTCTCAACAATACATCACTGTCTTAAGGCTATATCCTTGGGGAAGCTTCTGAAAGTGGGGGAAAACAAGTGCAGTGCATATTCCCAGGACAGGGGAGGGTGTCAGGAACCTCTGATTGCCAGGGTCCAACTCAGGGCTCAACTAGCAGTCATGTCTTCTCAATGATCTCCCCTAACAAATATATTCATCACAGGATTGTCCTAGAGATTAATTCAGATTACATATAGGCTAGTATGTAGCGCATAATAGAAATGGCTATTTTATTTTGTTCTCCTTCTCAAACCCCTCTACACAGAAACAAAATAAGAGCCTCCATTTATGGATTAAGTTAGCTGTATCAAGTTTCCCTCAAGGAATATCAGTTGAACCACAATTTTAAGCATTCTTGTCTTTTGTGATCTTCTGGTTTTACTAATATCTCTTTGCAGAGCCAGGATTCTTGACAGGAACTATGTGTATGCTTTGGGACTAAGAGACTCCAAATTAAAATGTAAATCTCCTTTTCAGTAAAACTTGCAATTTCGGCAGGCAATAAGCAAGCTAATGGCATGCTGACTTTATCCAATATGGTTCAATTTATTGTGTTGCCCACAGATAGTCCTTACCTTGAGGCAACTGGGATCCATTCCCACAAATGAAATGCCTGAGCTGAAGCCTAGGAGAGTGGGGAGAAACACGATGGGGAATCTTATTTTCTTCTCTATTTCTTTTTTTTTTTTATTTATTCGAAGTCAGCTGCAAGTGAGTGGATGTAGACTTCAGAGATAACCCACCGACTAAGAAACTTCAGGACCTTCATTGAGGCCATCATTTGGAATAGAGATGACCTGTATTATCAATTAAATAATAAGACAAAGTATAAAGCAGCTACCCATCTCGATATTATAAGTTGTAAATATGGTCAAATGTTTGCAAGACAGTGGGTAACTTTTAATTAATTTTAAAGGTTGTCAGTATTTGTTTTTGTTTTGAATGTGGTGTAAAATTTCTGATCCCAAGAATCGTAAAAGTATGCATTGTATTGCTTTTCTTTTCTTTCTGTGCCTGTTACATTCTCTTGTTAAACCATTTCTATTCTTACAAATCTCAAAACTATTTTTTCAAGAATCTACACTATTTTTTTATTTTTTATTTTTTCTATTTTGGAGAGAGAGAGAAAGACTGTGCAGGTGTGTGTGGGGGGGGATGGGTAGAGGGAGAGGGACAGGAGAGAATTTTAAGCAGGCTCCACCATGAGTGAGGAGCTTGATGCAGGGCTTGATCTCACAATCCTGAGATCATGACCTGAGCCGAAATCAAGAGTTGAACACTTAACCAACTGAGTCACCCAGGCACCCCTAACTTTTTTTTTTTAAGATTTTTTTTATTTGAGAAAGAGAGAGAAAGCACAAGCAAGGGGAGTAGGAAAGGGAGAAGCAGGCTCCCCGCTGAGCAGGGAGCCTGACACGGGGCTCCATCCCAGGATCCTGAGATCATGACCTGAGCCAAAAGTAGACATTTAGGGCGCCTGGGTGGCTCAGATGGTTAAGTGTCTGCCTTCGGCTCAGGTCATGATCTCAGGGTCCTGGGATCGAGTCCCGCATCGGGCTCCCTGCTCCTTGGGAGCCTGCTTCTCCCTCTGCCTCTCTCTGTCTCTAATGAATGAATAAATAAATAAAATCTTTAAAAAAAAAAAAAGTAGACATTTAACCAACTGAGCCACCCAGGCACCCTGTCCCTAGCTTTCTATTTTTTGTGTTCACATTATTTCACCAAACCCATGGAATTTGACTTGTGTTTCACTACAGTGTGACATATTTTATATCAATATTCTTTTACTATCAATATTATTTTCTAAGTAATTCATTTAACATATGAATTAATTAGATGTTTACTATGCTGGGCATGATAAATACAAAGATGATTGAAACATTAGACCCTACTCTGTAGACTTCATAGTTTAGAGCATCACAATTCAGTAGGAATATATTAAAAGTCACATAGGTAATTTTAAATTTCCCAGGGGTAACTTTTAAAAAGTAAAATAAAATAGTTAAATCAATTTAAATTATATATTACTACATGCAAAATATTATTTCAGAAGGTAATCAACATAAGAATTTACTAATGAGATATTTTATATTCTTTTTTTTCATACATATCAATTTGCACTACACACATTTCAAGTGCTCAAAAGTAATATGATTAGTGGCTACTATATTGGTCAGTGCAGGTCCAAAAGATCAATAAATATATATATAAATGACATAAAATGTACTTTGAAGGAGTTATTTTGAGGAACACTAGTGGTATATTATATGGAAGATTTTAAAACTAGTCTATGGTGGAGAGACCCTTCAGTAGAATAAACATGGCTCATAAAAATGTTTTCTTACATAACACGGAAGCAAGATGGCCAGTAATTAAATGGAATTAGCTTTTAATTATTTAAATTTATTTCCACAGCAGCAAATGCAGAAATGCTGAGTCAGTAAAATGGGTTAAACTAGAGTTGAAAAACCCTGGCTTGTTTCAGAAACTTAACTATGGAGGAGTAAAACAGGCATACTCAGGAGTCACCATAAAAAGAGAAAATTTGGTTTGACAGACTGTAAGGTGCTTGGGAAAATATATCATCTTTAGTAGCCTATTTCCCTTGAGAGAAACCTCTGGATGAAAATGAAATTGAACCCTACACATGTTCATACTTTATGGTTTCAAGATTCTGTATATTTCCTAAAGAGATAATCTGACATATAAAGCTCAAGAAATTACTGAAATATTGGAGATAGTTATCAATTCAAATTTTTATATATTAATGTGTAAATATTTCAATGTTAAGTATTTTCAGAATTACTACCTTTATCCAGTTGAAAAACTTGTCTTTGACAAATACTTTTATAGGGTAACATTTGTGAAATAAGTTGTCTATGTATGATTCTTCTGAACGTTCACTAGATGGTTCAAAATCATAGCACTTAAATTTCACTCAATTCTGTTATAGACTATAAATTTATCCAATAAAATCAGATTTGTTTCAACATCAGTACAATTGATATTTTAGAACAGATCATTCTTTTTTGTGAGGAAAAATGTATTTAGTACATAATTGATTATTAAACTTACTCTTTTGTTTTTTTAAATTCATTGCTTCCAAAAGAGCAGGTTTTTGTTTTTTTTTTAATAAACGCTATCAACATATAGAATGAAATAAGAATTGCAGATTTATTTCAGCGGCAAATTCCCCATGACAAAAATGAAACTTAAGCTTCAAGTTTCTTCAATTGCACCAAACTCTTTGAATGTCCTGGAAGTAGTTCTAGCAATGTATTTACCATTTTTTTTTTTTAATTGCAAAAGTAGGGTATTTTAACCACCGTATGTTAAAATCTATCTCTGTTTTGATTCCTACTTCTTTTACCAGTTTTTACTCTTGGGAGATGCTAGAGAAGCTACATGCTTTTCTGGAACTAGCAGAATTTTCACTGAAGCACATTTAGTTAAGGTGTACTGAGCTATATTCATATGACTTGGGGTCTCTTTTGTGTATATTTAGTTATTATATATTTTCATGGTGTAGGAATAAAATTATAGAAACTCTGCTGCACACTATTCAGACATACCTGATGTCATGCCATGAAAGTGAAGTGCCAAAGGCCATGTTCCAGCACAAGCAGGACCTGCAGAGCCAAGCATCAGAATAATGTGAGGAGTGGAGAAACAAGATTTGACAAGTAAGGAAACAGAAACTAGTTTATGAAAAAATCTTCCAATCATCAGATGTGTAAAATTCTAAGTGGAGGATTCAGATTTCATTGATGTTACTCATAATGGAAATTCTCTCCAATCAGGACTATAGGAATATACACTTAATATAAAAGTATGCTGCAATAAATGTCACACACGCACACACACATAGTTACAAAAAACAAAGCCTAACACGACTGTGTTTTAGAGAAAAAAACAGAAGGGACTCTATAAACATCAAGCCTGTCTGTGCATAGAGTTTCATGAATTTTTCATCTCAACACATCAGATCATGCCTTAGTATATCTAATACATCCTTTGTGATGCAGACTGCCTATTCCAGAAAAACAATTTGCCAAAATGCCACCATGTATTATAATATGGTTTGAAGAAAGAAGTACTCCAATGACAAATCTCCTACATGTATTTGTCAAGAAGTTAATGTAGGTAGCGAAAGATTAATTGATTAAAAAGTTATGCAGCCCAGAACAACATAGTAGCAATTTAAAAATGTATTTGAATTATTCTAGTATATTCTACAATTTGAGATTAACTTTGTATGTTCATTTGTGTGTTCATTCAAAATTGTTGATTACATCGTCATCAAAAAAGATTAATGTAAAAGTGCATCACAGTAAATTAATAAATGTGTTACATAATATTACTAGATTTGGGAAGACATTATAATTTGTTTTCTAATATAAAATTTTTTGTACTTAATTTTGTTTTCATAATATTTTACTTTTCTAGAAGCATCTCCATCGTTTTATAGATTTCTGTTCTCAAAAACCCTAGATCCATTCCCTGATTTTTTAATTTTTATTTATTTTTTAATTTTTATTTATTTATTATTATTTTAATTATTTTAATTTTTAATTTTTATTTTTTAAAAGATTTTATCTATTTGAGAGAGAGAGAGAGAATGAGCTGGGGGACAGGCAGCTGGAGAGGGAAAGGCACACTTCCTGCCAAGCAGGGAGCCCGATGAGGAGAACTCGATCCCAGAACCCTGGGATCATGACTTGAGCAGAAGCGAGATGCTTAACTGACTGAGCCACCCAGACACCCCCATTCCCTGATTTAAACTACAGAAAATGGCAACCATTTTGGCAAGGCAGTTCATAATTCTCTTCCTACAGCTGGGCTGCTCAACCTCCATTTCCCAAGTATGTTATGCCTATTGTATATATCACAAAAAGAAGCATAAACCACTACTTTTCTGAGCAAACCAGGGTGTAGAATCACTCCTTCTAGAAGCATCACCGTAGTCTTGGATTTCTGCCCTTATAAGTTTTCCCATTTTTATAGTCAATATAATAACACCATATATTTTGCAGTGATGTTTTGAGAATTAAATTGGATAAAATTATTTTACCCCAAATTTCAAATAAATATCATATCTTACTATTATTATTTTTGTTGTTGTTTTTTTTTTCTCTTCATGAGATCTGTTCTCAAAATAATTTAGCATGACCTAACTTCCTACAGTTCCAAATCCTTTGACTCATTTTGTCTTTTATTGCCCTTTATGTACTCCAGAAAAGAATCACTTACGGCATTAAACATTTCCTTTCTTTTCCGCCAGCATCAGTCCATCAAACAGGAAAATATTTTGCTCTCAGATCCTTTGGTTTGTTGGTTGAATGTCAGGTTATATTAGGGTAAAACTAAATTTAATTGGCAATTTCTTTCAAAACTGTCATTTTTTCTTTGTGATGCAAAAGTCTTTCTCTCTTTCTGAAGTGAATTAATGTGAATTTACCAAGTATGAGGAGAGTTTCTTTTTTTTTTCTTTATTGAGTTAAGTGGTTCCCTGAAATGATTCTATGTTGACTTATGAACACTTTATTTTCTTTACAATTTACCCAGGGAAAAGAAACTGAGGGTTGCCCTGGAAATATTTATTTGATAGTTGTTTTTCATTGTTAGTTAGAGGGAATTAGATCTGTATCTCTTCCTCATAGGTATCTTCTTATCAATGTCCTAGCCTTCATTTCAAAAATCCTAGCCTAAGAAGAATTTTAGTTAAGTTCTCAAGTATGTTGCTTCCAATTCCTTTATAACATCATATGCATAGTATATCAAAGTTAGCCATCTTTCATTAATGGGTATGAATTATTCAGCCACTTCATTCATTTAATACAATGATTAATTACTCATTAATACAATGATTCCCAACTGAACACCAGTATGTCAGACACACTCCAGTGCATCATAAAATAGTATATTCCAGGAAATTAGTCCTTACTTGTTTCTGTTTTCCAGTCCTTTTCTGAATGAGATACTAGACACTTGATTAGCCACGTGCTCTTCACTTTTTCTTCAGTCACTTCAAACTCCAGAGTACTTCTCATATGTTTTTCCATCTTTTCAAAGAGAAAGAATAATGGTGAATCCTAGACAATTTTAAAGTTAATCTTTGGCAGACTCTTGGAATGTGACCACACTTGGGTGGCATAAAATTCCAGTGGATAGTAAAAATTAGGAAAACCTGAGAACAGAACCCAGAAACAATTTGCAGGCATTCAGACAAATGTCGATAAAAGATATTCAAATTTGTTTTGTTAGGTCAGTCCAGCTGTACAGAAAGGATATGAAAAGAGATACTTTTGTTGAAGCAGGCCAGATGTGGTCAGGCTCAAATCAAAGGACTATGGAGGATTTTCTACCAGGAGGGGAGAACCCAGACAGAGGGAATTTATAAGTTCAGGCCAAAAGGTAACTGTATTTCATCTATTAGGCCTGAATTTAAGGCAAATTCAGTTCTTCATTGGGACAAAAGTAGAAAAATAAGGATAAGTGCTAATCTGGAGAGTCTGATGGATTTTGTAATCTACAAGGCAAGAACTGAGTCCTGGGAAAGTGACTCTGGGAAAAGAAGTTACTATCAACCCACATACAACCTTCACTCTTGTAACATGTAACATGCATTATTTTGTTTAATACACAAACACACATATACATGTAGCATATTACTACATCCACTTTACCATTTTATAAATTAAATTCATATAAACAAAAGTTTAAGTACCATGTAGAAGACCTGAAAGTAAATAAATTTTTTCGTTGAAAAAAGATTTACTGTATGTCGTGTTAGATACCGTGTTAGGTACTAATTACTCTAAGGATAGTAATGCATATTCACTGCCTTTAAGAGTTTAAAGTCCATGGGAGACACTGTCTAGAAGATATAACTACACATGGAACTAAGAAGAAAGTAGGTTCTTGAGGAACTCAGGATAGCTAATAAATAAATCTTGATTGTTGGAATAGTCAGGAAAGGGTTCTTATAGGAAGTGATTTGAGCCTGGATTTTTTGTGAAAACTACTATTACAAAATACAATACATATATCTTTTTACCCCCAAAGTAGAATTTTTGTCAACATGGCATGGTAGATAGTCTTAGCACTCACACCAATATTTGTATTCTGCTTTTTTCCGGAAATACAGAAGAGTTATACTTCTAATTCCCCCTCAGTTGGGCATAGATATGTGTCTTTATTTAAGCAAGGAAATGTGAAAAGAAATGTGTCACATTTGGAATAAAATATTCAAAACATTTGAAAGCTGGAGTGTGATTCTCTGTGATCTATTTTCCTACTATTACAAATGAGGAATCTCATGATTCTTCAGTAGAGACAAAAGATAGTGGACCTTTGGTTAACCTGGATCCTTAGATGTGTGAAGTGGAAATGGATCTCCGTTGGCCCACGCTGCACATGTTGTAAGAACAAGATATAAACCTTTGTCATTGTAAGCCGTAGAACTTTTAGAGTTGGTAGATTCTTCTGCATAAAACAGCCCATTATGGCTGATTCACATGGTTTTCTCCTCTCTTTTTCTATTTCTATTTTTTTCACAGTCATATCAATAGGTACACATTATAAAAATTATGTAACAGTGAACTTTCAAAAATTGTGACTGAATGATGCAATATTACAACCTCCCATAGATGATTATTGTTGAAAGGTTGAAATAAAACTTGGGGAGATTTTCTGGGGCACCTGGGTGGCTCAGTCGGTTAAGCGTCTGCCTTCAGCTCAGGTCATGATCCCAGGGTCTTGGGATTGAGCCCTATGTTTGGCTCCCTGCTCAATGAGAAGTCTGCTTCTCCCTCTGCCCCCCCCCCCCACTTGTGCACGCACTCTCTCTCACTCTCTCTTTTGCTCTGTCTGAAATAAATAAATAATCTCTAAATAAAATAAAATAAAATTTGGGGAAAGTTTCATTCTCCTTTCCATGTTAAATATACCCCCCTCATTCCAGTTATTTTCTTGTTTGCTCTACTCAGATGACTATAACTTATAATCATACCAGGTTATGTTTTCACTGAACACAATATTTCAGGAATGTGGTGGCCTGCTGGAGTGTGTTATGGCTCAAATTGTGTTTCCCACAAAAGCTATGTTGGAGTGTTAAAACCTAGTACCTCAGAATGTGACCTTATTTGGAAACAAGGTCTTTACAGAGGTAATAAAGTTAATATGAGGTCATTAGGGGTGGGCCTTAATCCAATATGATTGGCATCCTTATTAAAAGGGAAAATGTGAACAAAGAGATAGACATCTACAGAGGAAATACAATGTGAAGACATAAGAGGGATGCCTTCTACAAGCCAAAGAATGCCTAAAGCTATCAGAAGCTAGGAGAGGGGCATGAAACAGTTTGCTCCTCACAGCCCTCAGAAAGAATGAGCCCTGCTGACACCCTAGTCTAGGATTTCTAGACTCCAGAACTGTGAGACAATTACTTTCTGTTGTTTAAGTCACCCCGTCTGTGCTGCTTTGTTACCGCCACCCTCCCTTGGAAAGTAATACGTGTCCAGAGAAAATATCCTCAACCCTCTTGTCTGCATAATTTTCAATCTCTTAAGTTTGAGTTGGCATCTATTTTATTTTACTATCTGTTGGAAATTCTTTTACTAACTTCTAAGTATGAAAAAAGAGAAGAAGTTACAAATTATGACCTTGGAATTCACTTTAAATCTTAGCAATTAATGTTATGTGTAAATCATAATATAACTTTAAGCTAAAGTATTCTGTCTAAAAAAGATTGTTACTGTTTTAAGAAATAATGCTATACTATGGAACTAATAAAACTTTTAAAATAAATACTGAATATGGGTTGTGAGTCAGCACATAACTCCTTTATGAATTATGTCACCAGATTACTTTACATAGGATACATTTTTTAAGGCTTGAACAGTACAAATAACTGATTTTCAATGATGCCATTTATCTTTTCTATGCCTGATTAGCTGCTTACATTATTTATAGCTCTAAGTTTGTGATGGAAACATAGGTTAAGAGTCATGAATCTTTATGCCTTAGTTGACAAGGCAACTAATATATCACTAAGCCTCCCCATTCTTGTTAAACTTACCTGTAAACCAATAGTGTCAGTCCTGAATTATTTGATATTGATTCTATTGATGAACTGCAAAGGTTAAAATTAAAGTATGATTTATGCTGTGATCAAGAGCATGGTGTTAGAGCACCAAGTGATCTGTGCAAATTATAACCATAAATATACTTCAGATTCTGCTTTATAGCTCTGCTATGAAGCTCTACGTTCCCTTTCTTCCTCCCTCAAGGAGATTCCTTAGGATAAGAGTGCTGATAAAAATCAGTGTCTTAGATCCTGATGACTTTGTGAACAAAGCACCTGTTTTTTCCCCACTTTGTTGCTGCATTCAGCTGGAATTTTAGGACTTTGATCGGATGAATTTCAACAATATGATCTGTGCTCTATTACTTGTAGGCAAGTATTATGGATCAGAAAATCACTCACTGTATTTCCCGGTAGTTCAGAAGAGTTTGATATCTCTCTTAGTTAAGGGAATATGTGAGTCACTGAAAGCTTTATTTTTCCACATCTCTAGGCTCAATTTGAAGGCTAGCATATCAATTCTTTCCAGCTTATCTCGTTTAAGCAGGCAAGTTTCAGTGATAGCAAGTTGTCAAGAGACATGTTGGCATAGATGAATTCAAATATCAAAAATAATGATAAACCCACTGGGCCAAGATGGCAGAATATCAAAGGTTGTGTATTAAGTTGGAATTTCTATTGGATTATCTTAAATGTAAATGAGTAAATATCATCAAGCCTGAGGATGTTTGCAGCAGAAGTCTCTGAAATCCCATTACTTCTTCCCAAATATTAAATATGACCTAACTAGCCCATGGGATTGTATTAACAGCTTAATCATTAAATCTCACCAACAGATGAAAGAAATGAGGTTTTCCCTTTAATTTTCTTTTCTGCTTTTTGATCTTGAAGAAGTCAATGAGCAGCATTTCTCTTGGATTAAGTGCTTAATTTGTGTCTATCTACAGGCACTATTTGATCAAAATTTTTAAGTTTAAAAAGAGTCACTCTGGATCTATTCATGTTTTGTGTATATTAAAATGTACATGTAAATAAATTTTAATGGTTATAATAAAATCACATGATATAATGGGTCTCCTAATACTTAAGTGGTCAGTTGCTGTGTATAAAAATGATTTGAAAATGAATTATTTTCAATTTGGGGTTTAAATATATATATGTAACATTAAGAATCCTTCACCGAGTAGAGTCCTGTCAAAGTTTAACAAACTTTCGGGGCACCAGGGTGGCTCAATTTGTTGAGCAGGTGACTCTTCATTTTGGCTCAGGTCATGACCTCATGGGTCCTGGGACAAAGCTCTGTGTCAGGTTCCATGCTCAGTTGGGAGTCTGCTTGAAAGAGTCTTTCCCTCTGCTCCTCCCCCCACTCTCACACACTCTCTCTCTCTCTCTCTGAAATAAACAAATCTTTAAAAACATTTTTAAAATAAAGTTTAACAAACTTTCAACAATATGGAAATACACTTTTTTTTCTGACAGATATTAAAACTTGTTAAATGCAAATAAATTCTGTGGGGAAATGAGTGATAAAAATATTTTTATTCTAAAATATATAGCATTTCAATGACCAATTTTTCGAATTTGTATTTAATAGGGACTTAAAAGGGAGAACAGGTTCTTAGAAAGGGACACCTCATGGGAATATAGTTTTTTCTTCTAGGCCTTGAAGGGGGTAATGTGTGCTTGATTTCTTGAAGTAAACAAATTTCCATTTTCCTATAAATGCGTAAGACTCAATTAATGACTATATAAAAATTGTAGTATTATTCCTGCAAAATTTACATTTAGGAGTTTTAATATTATTGTTTTGTGTGATAAAATATTTAAAACTAAATATTTTAAAAATTTACATGTTCATTTCATTTGTCAGTCATTTCCCTTATATTTTCTTATAGGAATGAAGTTATATACAGACAAATAAAGTAGTTCTTTATCATTTGTTTGCTATTATATACCCTAATACATACTCTTCTCAGTAACAATGGCTTACTAAGCAATGCCAATCAAACCAATAATGTGGGTTGTCAGGGTACATCCTCCCCTTTCCTGACAGAATGGACATATGTTTTCTGGATAAGTCCCATACTGCTTAACCTCCTTCCTCACTGGAATCACTGGTCTATGAGACAGACATATTTATGTGTGTGAATATACATATATATAAGCTTTCGTGTAAGATAAAATGACTACTTTTTCAAAATGTGTTATATTTAAAATGTGTTATAATTTTTTAAAGAAAAGTTGTTTCCTTATATTACAGATGTTTCAGTGAAGTTATTTAATTTTAACAGCAACATTTACTAATTTTTAAGTATTTCCCTAGCTGCTAGAGATATAAACATAAAAAAGACACTATCCCATTCCTTTTATTTAAGAGATAGTATGGATCACCGAATTTTCCATTTGCTTTTCTATTTTTCCGAGTCATAAAATTATGACTAATTTTATCCAATGAGCCTTGAGCATAAGCAGTATGTGCCACTTTTATTTCAAATACTTAACCGTTCTTATCAGTTCTGCGTGCTGTTTACTTCAGCTGCCAGTGTGACAAGCAGGATCATGTACTAAGATGATACTGAGCCATAAGATTGAAATGGTCTGAAAACTTGAGTCACTACCTGAAAGGGAAGTGCCCTGGAGAGACTTCAGGCCCTGTGTCAAGCGAGTGAAATAGTGTGCTTGTTACTGCAGCATAGCTTGTCATTCCATTCTAACAGATATGATCCAAATTACTTTAATTATAAGAAAAAGAAACCCAAATGGAATTAACATAAGCAAAATACATGAAAAGTATTGTAATGATACCGAGTTACCTCATCTGAATGGTGTATCATCTCAATTAGTAAATGTAAGGATACAGACAGGCTTACAGAGAACTGGAAACAGTATTTTGGACACCTCAAGGAAGAGTTTGATCTCTAATCTCTGCTACTCTGTATAGTGATATTATTCATTTCCTGGCCAACAGGCTACCTTTACATGGAACTAAATATGGTTCTGGGACCTCCAAAATCCTAAACATGCAGTGTCTGTCACTTAGCAAAAAAAAAGAAAAAAAAAAAAAAGGAAAAAAAAAAATATATACACATATATGTATATCCAAAAGAAGACACTGTTTTGGTTACTTCTGTTCAGTTGAACATGATGAGACAAATCAATTTGAGTCACTTGAGTGGAGTTCAGTCTGAGTCACAAAACAAACTTTGGTAAGGAAGTTATGGCAGATATATGGACTATGATGGTTCACATTTGAATTCCTTGTTTGAAGTGATAAGGTGGAGCTTCACCAAGAAAAAAAATAGTCATGTCTAGGAGTAGGAGTGGTTGGTATTTTTAAAATGTGTATAATTGAATAAACAATTTTAAATTTATCAAAATCTAACTTATATGGTTTGTCCATTCTACAAATATTTATGGAGATTCTATTATATGCCAGATACTGTTGTGGGTATTGAGCATAAAGTAATACACAAAACAAATAAGTTCTATACCTTCACTGTATTTATTTTTTTAAAGATTTATTTATTTATTTGAGAGAGAGCATGCGAGTGGGGGAGGAAGAGCAGAGGGAGAGAAGCAGACTCTCTGCTGAGTGAGGAGCCCCACCCTGGGCTCAGTCTCAGGACCCTGAGATCATGACCTGAGCTGAAACCAAGAGTCTGAAACTTAACTGACTGAGCCACCCAGGGGCCCCTCCCTCATTGTGTTTATATTCCAAATTCTTGCCTTGAATTTTCCTTTGGAATTAAATACGAAGAAAAAAAGAATAATCAAGATATGGTCAGTTCCCATGGTGTTGAAAATAATCCTTAGATAATTAATATTTAAATAAAACTATTATGTAAACGAAAATAAACTTGCTCTATCAAATATCTGTGCTTCTAAGCATTAGGAAAAAGAACCAGGCAAATAATCCAAGCATTGAGAATAAGTGAAAGTGTGAAGGTTAAGATTTAACGTAGCTTCTCAAT
Organism: Mirounga leonina; assembly: GCF_011800145.1. Classification (NCBI taxonomy): domain Eukaryota; kingdom Metazoa; phylum Chordata; class Mammalia; order Carnivora; family Phocidae; genus Mirounga; species Mirounga leonina. The sequence goes on from NW_023270268.1 coordinate 58,657,506, forward strand.
GTATAGTAATTTTAGCACATTTATAAGTTAGGTTTCTGTCAGGAAAGCAGAGTTACTATGAGTAAGATGAGTACTGGTGATGTACTATGACAGTTGTACCTTACACAGATGTGGGAAGACCTGGTGGAGGACATATAGGAGGGTCAGGAAAAGAGTTAACAATTACCTGACTGAAGCACTGGAATGGGCAGACAGGTAAGACTCTCAGGGAAATCTGAGACAGTTGTTGTTTCTTGCCCCTGCAGGGAATTTACAAAAGGGAGCTTGTAGAAAGATCTATGGGAAGCTGTTGGCTCTGTATACCTACTGCTTCTGTGGATCTGCATTCAAGTGTCCAGTGATAAACCTGGGGACACTGTTGTAGAACAGATTCAATAATTGGAAAGACAACAATTGGAAATACATGAAATAGTGTGACCTGCCAGGTACTCTGTGGGTCTGTCACCATATCTGGTTATGATAACCTTCTAATAGTAATGGCTGTTACTTCATTTCACCATCAGAATCTTCTGTGTTTATGTTGGCCAATTATAACTCAGAAACATAAAGGGAAACAGATTTTGGGGAACACAGTTCTTGGTTGTGTCTATGTTGATATAGAAAAATAAGGCACAGTAAGGAATTAGAGTAGTGTTAGATTTCCCATAATAGCAATTAATGGAAAATAACTGATTAAATAAAATATAGTACATTGAAGTGTCTCCAAAATGTCCTCCATTTTATTGAGAAATGTAATTTCATTTTATTTGAAAATGGATTAAACTGAACTTCAAATGTATATAAAATGTTTACATAAAATAGTTCAAATAATATTTGTATATTTAATCCTGTTATTGAGGTTTCATTACTGAACATCTGAGTAAGTTATGTGTTACTGACATTTGGAATCATCAGTGTATCTGGGATTCCCCTTCTGACTGCTTATTTAGGAAATTACTTTAGGCAGAGCACATCTTAGTCTTAGATATCAGAAATCCAAATCATATTTGTTTAAATACAAAGGAGGGGTTATTTATTTACAAAATGAAAGTTCAAAAGGAAGCCTTCAGATACAGATAGATAAAAGTACCTACATGTATCAGAAAGCTGTTTTCTCTTTCAGTGCTCCAATTTTCTCTGTGTTGGTTTCATTATTAGCCAACCTCTATTCATATGATAGACTAAAGAAATTGGTCAAGAGCTCTTCAAACGTTTCATTCTAACATCAACCACTTGAGAGTATCTCTCTCCCCATAGTTCAAACGAAGCTTCAAGTGATGGTGCTCATTAGCTTACCTTGCCATATTCCCGTCTCCAAAACAATCGCTGTGGTTGGGGATGCAGTAATTATTAGCCTGGCCTAAATCATATACCCATTTCTACAGAGGTAGGAAAGATTCATTCACATGCAAGCATCTTAAATGGTTTACTAAAAAGAAATAGAGCTAATGTTGCTAGAACTAAGAGGTATGGATTGTGGAAAGGTGTTATGGGTTGAATTTTGTCCCTTCCAAAATTCATGCATTGAAGTCCTGAGAATGTGTATTTGGGAATAGAATCATTGCAGATGTGAATAAAGTTAAGATGAGATAATTAGGTTGGGCATTAATCTATTATGACTGGAGTTCATATTTTTTTAAATTTATTTATTTATTTGAGAGAGCAAGCAAGAGAGAGAAAGCATGAGCAAGGGGAGGGGCAGAGGGAGAGGAACAAGCAGACTCCTGACTGAGCAGGAGCCCAACACAGGGCTCGATCCCAGGATCCTGGGATCATGACCTGAGCTGAATGCAGACTCTTAACTGACCAAGCAACCCAGGCACCACTTGACTACAGTCCTTTTTAAAAAGAGGAAATTATGACATGAAGATATTGATACAAGGGGAGTGCAATGTGATGATAAACTCACAGAGTAGGCTGATTCTTCTACAGGCTAAGCCAAGGAGTGCCAAAGATTCCCAGAAAACCACCAAAAGCCAGGTGAGAGGCATGGAACAGATTATCTTTCATAGCTCTTGGAAGGAACCAACTACTGCTTACAACTTTATCTTCAATTTCTGGCTTCCATGTCTTTGAGACAATAAATTTCTGTTGTTTAAGCCATCCAATTGGTAATACTTTGTTACAGCAGCCCTAGGCAAAACCAATAATGGTCCATTACATAGCTATTCTAGATGAGCATTTTTAGATATATGCTGGTATTTACCATAATATGCCAAAAGTCTAAGAACTTTTTTAGGCGCTTTTTTAACTTTTAAATTCCAAATTGAGATACTAAATGTTCAAATCTATTTTCCTAGTAGCCTACAACTGTTGATCCCCATTGATAGAAGTCTTTGTGTCTTATTAATATTATCACGTCCCCCAGAGTGTAATAGAATTCCTTGCATGACAAAATAGGTGCTAAGTAAATATTTATTGGTTTAAAGAACTATAATTGTAGTATTTACAGTAAGAATCTACTAACATTAGATTTAGTGCAATGTATTAGGCACTGGATTAGTTACTACCATGGAAAGAAGCAAAGGACACAAAACTTTACTTTGAGAAGTGTATTAGTTTCCTACTGCTGTTACAACAAATTACTACATATCTAGTGACTTTAAAACTATATAACTTTATTTTACATTATAATTCTTTAAGCTAGAAATCTAACATGGGTCTCAACTGGCTAAGTTCAAGGTATTGGCAGAGCTGCATTCCTTTCTGGAGGATCCAGGGAAGGTCAATTTCCTTGTTTTTTCCAGCTTCTAGTAGTTACCCACATTCCTTGCTTCACCCTGAGCCCCCTTTCTCCATTTTCAAAACAAGTAAAGTTGTATCCCTGACCATTCTTCCATAGTCGTATTACCCTCTGACTCTGTTCTGCCTTTCTTTCCACATTTTAAGGACCCTTATGACTATACTTGGCTCGCTTGGATAATCCAAGATAATTTCCCAGTTTTAAGGTCATCTGATTAACAACTTTAATTCCATCTGTAGCTTAACTGCCCTTTGCCATATAAGATAGTCTTCACTAATTTCAACAGATTAGAATGTGGACATCTTTGGGTGGCCTTTATTCTACCTTCCACAAGAAGCTCACAGTCATTATCTTGGGGTGGTATGGGAAAAGGGAGAAAGTGGAGATAAATTTATTTAAGACTTCCAGTGGAATGGTATATAGTTTTTTCCCTCTTAACTGATATATTGAATACTTAACTGAGATAGTGTGTCATAGCAGTTACGTAATTTTTCCCTTTCCCTTTAGAAGTTGTTATTACAAAACACACATTTGTATCATACCTATTATACAAGGCAATGTATTCAAAATTTTTAGCACTGTCTTACTTTTTATTTTTTTTATTTAAATTTTTTTAAAGATTTTATTTATTTATTTGAGAGAGAGAGAATGAGAGACAGAGAGCATGAGAGGGAGGAGGGTCAGAGGGAGAAGCAGACTCCCTGCCAAGCAGGGAGCCCGATGCGGGACTCGATCCCAGGACTCCAGGATCATGACCTGAGCCGAAGGCAGTTGCTTAATCGACTGAGCCACCCAGGCACCCAGCACTGTCTTACTTTTTAAAGTTATTGATTAATTCTGATACTTTCAGACCATTTTTAAAAGTCATTTTGAATTCTACTCACATCCTGTAAAGTGTTAACTCCAATTCAGTATGGTATTAATATAAAGCTTAATGGTGATCTATGTTCAGGAATATGTATTTTTAGTGTTTCAAAGGTATGCAAAATCGACCAAAACATTTTCTTATCCAAAAGAGTACTAAACTATGCAGAGTTAATTAGATGAGAAATGACAGAGAATAAAATATGGCCCACAGACATAGTAGGAAAGACAGAAATGAAACCTTTTACTTATTTTTTTCTCCAGCATCTTTAGCAATTCAGAAAATCTGCAACTATAAAATGCCCAATGGACAGTAAGACACAGTGTTATAGTTCTTTTGCCCTCAAAGCTGAAGTTATAATGAGAAATCACACTATAGGACTTTGCAGAATCAGGGTGACCTGAAATGCAAAACTATATAATTCCTAAATCTTCTGGTTAGAAGTCTTTTTAAAAGAGTCTAATCCTTGAGAGATGAGTAGTCAGGGTTTTCTATAAATAAATGCATTGTTATCAAGGGGTTCAAAACTAATCACAGGCTCCAAAGCGTTAGAGGAGATGAATTTTCATTTAAAGTTATGGTGAAGATTATGAGCCATTGCTTAAGACTTTGTCCATGCTTCATTCCTATTATGATGTATATTAGATCTTACTGCTGAGATTTAGTATATGTAAGGAAAAAAAAATATTCTTTGAAGACATTTTGGGCTAATTTCTTACTCTATATAGATATTTTTTTCTTAAATTCCATAATCTGATTTCTGAGCTAAAAGAAATCAATATATTCAGGTTAAAAGAGAAAAGAGCCAGTTCAACCTTTTACTTACTCTCTGAACTAAAGCTTTAGAAAACATTTTGTAAATCACATCCCTTCCACACTTTTCACACCTTATAATATCAACCTTTTATAACTCAACAGAGGTAGCTTGACTGGTGTTTATAACTCCCTAATAATTAGGACAGCAGGATAGATGCCTTTTAAGACTTTCTGGGGTTTCTTAGGGTCATGTGGAAATATTGCATTTTCTCTGTGCTATGTTTTTTTTTTTTTTTCTTTTTACTTTTTTTTGGAGGAGAGGTCAGTGGGCAGAAGCTGAGTAACTGCCACTGCAATGACAGTGATGTGAACAATTCTATTCTCTGAGTTTGGCTCAGAGTCTCTATATAGATTTAGAATATGAAGTTTTTATGGGTGACAAGGACAGAGGTCATGGAGAGGAGGAATTATGATTCAATTCAGTTCCACTGATTCCCATTGATATAAAACTTCAACCAACCAATTTAATCACAATAACTGGATTTTTCTGGTTTTCACTGAATTCAAGTCCACTGGTATAGCTTTGACATGTTAATAGCTGGCAATCAAAAGATGTTCAAAGATTAATAGATTGATTTAAATTTATTGGATGAATCTGAGGAGGAAAGAACAGATCTGGCTAAAAATTTGGGGTCTGGAAATACAATACATATTATTCACACATATTGAATACTTCATTTCCCACAGCTCCAAGAAAATAAAAATGGCAAGATCTAGTCTTTACACTCTACTCATTTCTATTTTAAAAAGTGTAGAATGTGGCTAAAGCTAGAATAATAACTTCTTAAATAAGGACTGAACTTTGTCAAATAAGAGTTTCAGAGTACTTCTTAAAATACATGTTACAACACAAGGAGGAAACATACATCATATGCTATAAAACCTCACTAAAATATTGTGAATGTTGCATCAATTCCAAAACATCTAGTGTTGGCTCTGATGTCCCTTTACTATCAGAATGACTTATCTAAAGTACTCACTGGTCTTTAGTGTGTGCTTTTTAACATGCATTTCTTCATGTAACAATATCTATTAAATATCTATTATGTAAACTTTGGAGGAGCAAAGATAAAAAAAAAAAGACATGGTTCTACTAGTCAATAGCTCCACATGTAAAGAAGGAGGGAATGTGTGTAGATGTAATTTCAGTACAAAGTATACATTTGATAAGTATTACAAATGTATATATGCACATAGTGAATAATGAAGAGTGACTAACTTTGCCTGAGGCCCATAGCAACACAGAGTGGATTTAGGTCTGGCAGAGATTTTATATTGTATCTTGTTGAAGTATATGAGCATAGAAGGGGGAAAAAGATAGCAGGTAAAAATAAAAATGTATTCGTCAGAGTCTAATCAGGAGACAGAAACCACATTGGTTAATCTGAACAGGAAAATAAAAAGAATTGTTAACTACTAAATGTGGCTAAAAGAGGAAAAAGAGAACTCAAAAGCATAAAAAATAGCAAATACAGAAAGCAGCTACTACCTGTAGGACTGAGGGAGAATACCTTTGCAAAGGAGGAACAAATTTGAAAAAGTGCACCACCTTGACTTCCTAACCCAACCCCAGGATGAGAGTCAGACCTCACTGGAGAGCGTGAAAAAGCAACTTGCTGATGGTGAAGAACTATGCCAGAAGGTAGGGGCTCAAGTTGGTTTGGGGAACAGCCTCCTATGGGGCTAAGAAACCTGCTAGAGCATGAAGGTAGACCAGAGCTGGTCCACAAGAACCAGGGCCGTGTGGCTGAGATGCTCACTGGCCGCCTGCCAGCAGGAGTTGCTCCACAGGATGGAAAGTGAGTGTCGCTGGACCTCTGGCAGCTGTTGGCAGCTGTGCTGAAGAAACAAGGCGGAATATCTCTTGGACCCATTTTCTTGCTGTGGCCTTGCAGTGGCTTTCCTGCATCCTTTATTGACAAAGCCTTACATTGCACCAACTTGGCCAAGGAATAATTGAGTCAAGTCTCACAAAATAGGGTAAACACAAGTGGACTGGAGCTGAGAAATAATATGACTTGTGGGATGTTGGTTTCAGATGAGAATGAAAAAACATGGAAAACTTGGAAAACATCAAACAGTTAAGCCTGGCTTGGAGAGAGTAACTTTGGTAAGATGTATAGAGGGGCTGGGATAGTTGAAGCCAGATAGTCAAAGAACTGTAAAACAATTCTGATCTTAAGGACAGTGATAAGGTGAGACTTGTTCTTCTGAAAGCTCTCATCATGGAGGATGAACAAAATGATTTTAAGGCTTTAAGGAATGAATCTCACCTTGAAAATGTAGTAGAATCACCTGGGAAGACATAAAATATCACAGGATTCTATATTCATCTTATCTCTCCTGTATCAAAATCTATAGGGTGGCACTCTTAAACTAGGAGATTCTAATGCTGATTGAACTAAGTTTTTCAACCATACTGAAGAGATGACAATGATCTAAATCAAGGCAGCACTAGTGAAGGTAGAATTGGAAAAACCTAATCTTGTAAAATTGCATAATTTAAACGACTTTTTTTTCCCCATAAGCAACTTTGTATATGAAATATATGTAGAGTTGCCTCAAGGCAAAATTTCATCTTCTGTATCCTTCCTCTTTGATGCTCTGTCAACAAATAATTCAAATACTCACCTGTCAAAATCTGTCAGGAAACGTTCTCATGTCAATCACTTGTATGTTAGTGTGAATTTAAACCAAAGTGTTTCTTTTTCCTAGATGTATTTGAATTTTGTCTCTGCTCCGGTACTGCAGAATATACAACATTGTTATGAAAGGAATTCAAGCAACAGCAGGATTAGGAGAGCCAGGTAGCCCCTCTGATACCTTAAATTACACAAAGAAATTATTGCTTAATCTGGCAACATTTAAGGCTGTTTTAAATATTATCGAAAAAACACTAATGCTCAGAACCCAAATTTTCATGATCCTGAATTAACAAGTCATCTTGTATGGGTGCTTAGGCAGACAGACAGATAGACAGATAGATAAATAGATGAACAGAGAGATCATCTTTTTCACTTTACTAGATCCATTTCATTTGCCATTTTCTCTCTGGTAAGGTGTATATAAAAGAGACAGGGTACTTTAATATACCTTGTGTACCTGGACATTTGGTCATGCTGAAGCTGTTCTCCTGTGTTTAAAGAACCAGAAAATAAAGATCCTAAAGGAAGACCAGTAGCTCATTTAATGATTATACTTAGCGAAGTTTGAGGATCTTGAAGCAGAGACAATGATATCTAAAGAATTTTTAAGTACCCTGGTAGAATAATTAACAAATCATTACTGAAACAAAACGCATATGACATTTCCTGACATTTAATTATTTTTAAGGTCTAAAATAATGTGGTGCATTATGTTGACAATTAAAAAATAGATTTGAAAAGGTTGCATGCTTCAGTGCAATTTATTTCAGTGTCTGAAAAATTAGTTTAATCAAAAAATGGTTCCTCCCCTTAAAATGGCCAGTGCTAGCAATTAAAATGAAAATAAAAGTCCACTTGGTTTATTTCTATGTGAAACATATTGAGCAGATCTGCTCTAGAAATTGAAAGGCTTTCAAATCTGCAGTAAATGTACTGCACTCTTGATACCGCTTTATGTATTGCTCATTGGAAAATAGCTCACAAGGTTTGGAAGTGTGGTTAATTAAAACAGAGACAAAGAGAAAAAGCAACTGCTCTCAAGTTGTTGTCTGGAGTTCCCAAACAATTTCTGACTCATTCCATTAGCAAAACTGTCACAACAGAGCACTTCATTGGTAATATGCAGAACAGCATTTGAGGACCACCCGACCGGGTGAACCAAGGCAGCTTATTACAGCTTACATCTTGGCCGATTGTTAAAGTCACATCAAACCCAGATATAATTCTATCACAGACCCATTTGTAATCACTTAAATTATTTTCCCCTTTAGCTTAATCCACAAAGGGTCCAAATAATGTGCAGATATTAGGGGAAGGTGACAATGATTGTTTAATATTTCAATGAATTCTTTGAGCTTTTCTGGTGCATCATCTTTTCAAGTCTCCAGGTCAAGAAGCCTAGGTATGATTGATGTTGATGAAAAAGAATAAGTAAAGTTTACCACCATAGTAGGTAATCTGTTTTAGATAAATAAAGGGGAATTCTGAAATTTGATTGAAGGGAAACAAGATTAGTATTTGAGAAGTGAAGAAACATTTTGAAGATAATATTTAGTTAACCAAGAATTCAGCTCAAATGATCCCAAAAGGCATCTAGTCAACATAAGAATGAGTGTGGAAAGAACTGAAAGCCATTGTGCAAAGGGCTGAAGGCACACACACAGGGCTTCTTGGGAAAAAAATATAGATAGGCATCTAGTCAAGTAAACATAACCCTCACTCCTAACTCTCATTATCCGACAGCTTAGGACAGACTTATATGGTCAGCATTCATCATGACCACCACAGAGTGCCCAATAGAGTGTCCCTGTTTCTGTAATACTCTACCTACTTATTGGGTCAGGGGGCAGACTACATCCATAAACCTATAAACTTACTGGTCAGAGAAGTGGATGTGTTATAAAGGGGGAAGCTCTGGAGTTGGCTGTCACAAGTCAGCTTGTTCTTCTGTTGACATCACTTAGACCTGCTATGCTAAAAAGTGGAGACAATTAGCCTTTAGTGAAAAGTCACTTCAGTGAAAAGTGACATTCTTCATGAAACTGACTGTACTCTTCCTTTATTCCTTTGCCATATGTGTATTATATCACTGCTTACTTCCATCATGTTAATTTTTGCACTGGATAAGTTTATGCCAGAATCAATGTGGGGTTTTTATACCCAATATATGCAAAGTTCTGCAGCAGGCTCTGCCTCCCACTGTCATCCTTTCTCACTTTCTTTTCTTTTTCACAAGGAGATGTATTAATTACCTGTCATTCCAGAAGCTGGAAAGACTCTGCTCTGGTGCTAATTTGTCTTTGAATCAAGTGATCATGGCAAATAAATTGATTTTACAGAATCATTCTGTTCACTAGGTCTCTTCAGCAGCATTCAAAGAACTAGAATTTAGAAGTTTGGATGGCCAGTCCTTCACATGTATTTTTAAGTACTACACATTTGGATTATCCTCGAAACAAATATTTCCTTATTCATTCCAGTTCTTTTTTCTGTTTCTCTCTCTCTTATTATATATTAGAGTTTTATATATATCACATATATAGTATATGTATATATATAAGCATCTTGTAGTATTAAATCAGATGAAAAATATTAGAATTTGGTTAGAGTTTCTATAGTGTTGAAGTATATAAAAATACATTTTATGGCAGGTAAATACTATATTGTTGATATACCTTGAAGAGAAAAAAGAAAAGGGAAAATAACCTTATGCAATGTTATTTTAAAATCATCACATTGTTAAAGTGCTCATAACACTTAAGAGTATATGTTCTAGGGCGCCTGGGTGGCTCAGATGGTTAAGCGTCTGCCTTCGGCTCAGGTCATGATCCCAGGGGGTCCTGGGATCGAGTCCCGCATCGGGCTCCCTGCTTGGCGGGGAGCCTGCTTCTCCCTCTGCCTCCTCTGTCTCTTATGAATAAATAAATAAAATCTTAAAAAATAAAAGAGTATATGTTCTATAGGAAGTGTGAAATACTTTGATGATGCTATGTTCTATAATATATTATTTTGGGGAACATTCTAGAAAAATAAATTTTGAAATATTTTATGGTTTTGATTAGTGGTTTTATTGATTTGCAGCTTATCATTCTATGCAAAATTCAATATTAACTCAATTATCTTTGGTCATTACCTAGGGATAAATTTTAAGAACCCTCTTATTCCCACTATTAAATAAAAGCAACACTAGTTGATATTCTTTCAGCTTCAAATTGACTGATTTATCACATCATTACACAGCCATTCTGCATCTGCACTTTGTTTGTGGAATAATACAGCTTGAAAATAACAAAACACTATGCTCTCTACTATTGAAATTATTAGTAGAAAGGCAACTCACACACCAAAAACAAATGATACTGCAATTTTTAGATGCATTTGACTTATATATTAGCTATGTGTCAGTCACACTTCTACTCATTTACAGCTGCTCCATTTCTAAGATTTCAAATTCTCTCTCCTCATTCCTTTTGACTGACTGCTCTGCTTTGACTATATGACAGATACACCTCTGAAATCAATCTACCTATATAAAATATCTTGTTCTGGTTGGTTCTGACCACTGACCTTATAAAAATGGATTTTATAATCACAGCTTATAAGTTGATAGTGGTTATTTATTTAGGATGTTGATGGTCAGAACAATGCAAATTCCATAAAAGTTGAGAAATTTTGACTGGTAAACTCCTAAACTTCTGACTCATGGGTTTTTAGTAAAAATTAAACAAAAATATCAAACAATTATCTATTGTAGATTCAGAGAGACACTACTTTCACTTCCTTTTAGTTTCCCAGTTTTGGATATATATATAATTCCAGGGGAAAATGTAATAAAAATTGTGGAGTTTTTCTCTTTAAATGACTAAAATTATTATATCAACCATATGATTGTTTTTGGTTTTAGACCATGGCTGAAAGTATCCTAAGTATTCCATTTACCAAATCAAACAGATTTGGTTACATTTTGGAGACAATTACCTATATTTTTTAATAATTAAAAATGGAGGGGCGCCTGGTTGGCTCAGTTGTTAAGCATCTGCCTTCGGCTCAGGTCATGATCCCAGGGTCCTGGGATCGAGCCCCGCATTGGGCTCCCTGCTCCGCGGGAAGCCTGCTTCTCCCTCTCCCACTCCCCCTGCTTGTGTTCCCTCTCTCACCGTGTCTCTCTCTGTCAAATAAATTAAAAAAAACAAAATCTTAAAAAATAATAATAATTAAAAATGGAAAAGAATATCCTAAAAACCCGAATTAAAAAAGAGTACTGAAAAATTCAGTCATTTCACTATGGTAAATTAGCTTCATTAATTTAAAAAAAGAACTGAATCTAGTTAGCATCCAATTCTAAATGATTTGCTCAACTTATTTGGAACAATTTCCAATCGATTTTAAGAAACCAACTGGGAATTGTTGAGTAGCTTTTAAAAATATTATGCTTTTAAGAATTCATCAATGTTAATTGTTGTTATTTAAAACATTAGTCTCAGGCTATTACTCTAATTACTAAGTATAGAATATTCTAATGGAAGCATTTACTCTTTATTTTATTAAATTTTCTCATTATCTTTTAGACATCACTCTGAGTATTTAAACATTACCTGAAAAAAACACACATTATATAAAATTGTTGTTATGGCAACAATACTAGCTGAAGTAAATTGTTCATAGAGTGTACTCACATCTTCAAGTATCAGGTAGTTCTCAACCACATTTGTTAAAATGTATCTATTTCTAGCTTTTGTTCAAAAGGAATTCTAATAAAGACAAGTTCCTATAGCAAGTATAGTTTTATATGTGTATATATATATGTATATGTGTGTATACACATATATTTATAATTAACATCATTAATATTAATATAATTAACTTTATTGATGGACAATATTTATAGTTGTGCTAAGAAAAAAACCATGAACTTAAAGACAGAGTATGTATGCTCTAGTATACCATAAATTTGGAATTTGTTCTTCCAACTCATATAATCATGACACTTACCATATAATAAAGACCATCATTATAATATCACCAGTTGCTAAGAAACTACATATATCAAATTTTGTAAATACTAATAAACATCAATATAGCTTGAGAGGAAGATATGAGTTGTTAAATCACATTAGAAAAAATGTCAGGGAGCCTGGGTGGCTCACTCAGTTAAATGTTCAACTCTTGATTTCTGCTCAGGTCATGATCTCAGGGTTATGAGATCAAGCCTTGTGTTGGGCTTTGCACTGGGCGTGGAGCCTGCTTGTCATTCTTTCTCTTCCTCTCCCTCTGCACCACCCGATCCCCCTCACTCTCCCTCACACAAAAAAAAAAAAAAAAAAAAAAAAAAGGAAAGAAAAGAAAAGAAAACAACGTCAAAATGCATGACTCTTGCCCTATCTCCAAGAAAATAGAATCGAATATATGCAATGTTCCTTGAAATATCTCTGTGAGTCAATAATGCTATATGTTAACCTGAAATAAATGATATCCTTATTGACACTTAGATTCAAAGCATAAGCAGGCCATAGAAATTATTTTAACAGCAAATAGTCTTACTCTTACACATTTTTAATTTTCTTTGTTTCAATCTTACTTGGTACCATTAAATTTGTCTCGCTCATTCTCTTCTGCCCCACTGTCTACACATGAACACTCTACTCTTGCCTGTTGAACAAGAATTTGAGTGTACTGTCCAAGCTGACGCTCCATCATGTCTCTTCCTTTATGACAGAAGGCTACATAGATGATTACTTTTTTCCTTTTCCTTTTTCATCCCATTTATAATCATCAGCAGTCCCAAACATCTCAGAATGAGACCAGTTAAAAAGCTTAGCCACTGCATGTTTTCTGATTTTTTTCTTTTTGTCAAGGGATATGGAAATTAGCACATTTCCTTAATGTGGGACTACTGATATTGTACTGGGGATTAAGAAAAAAGATAGGCTCACAATTTGTTTATGTGTACTCATAAACTCATGTTTGCATGAGTGTCTATATTCATGTATGTACTTTGTATCTTGAGCTTTTGGGGAAAAGTGGGTTGAGAAGCAACTATACAGGATACTGGCAAGAGGGGTTTGTCTTTATTTGACATATATTTATGATATAAATAGGAGCTTTAGTTGGAAGAGATAAATGAAACTGAAAGTGTCCAAGAATACCACTCTTTGGAGGACTAAAGAACAATCTGAGTGATTAATTCTTTGTAACTTTTAATTTTGTTATATTGAATGATATATTCTTGATATGTTTCCTCCAGATGTAGAAACTAGATAATATTCTAAACACCTTTATCTTCTAAAATTTGAATACTATTTTATTTATGTAAAGACAATTATCTAGCAATTTTCATTCTCCATCACATTTTAAAAATTTAGAATTGATTTAAAAATATGAGTATAAATTAAATGTCATAAAATTTATTCAACAAAATGTATGCATAGTACTTGGACAGAATCCTTCAGATTCTCCATAACAGAATTTGATTTTATAAACTAAGATATTGAAATAATAATCATGAGAAGAGGGAGGAGGGGGAGATGGGGGTGAGTAGAAGTGGGGGTGGAGGAAGGAAGAAGAAAGCCAGAACCATTAACAAAGGAACAAATTTCCCAACACAGTTCTGAAAATTTCGAGGAAATCAATGTATAAAAAGTAGGTGTCATGATTTATATTTAATAGAGTCTGTTGCAAAGAAGACAGAAAAGTATACATCACAAGGTATAAAGATTTAGATATATGTTGCTAAAATAGGATTAACTTTTTCTTTGCCACATATGCTCATTTAACTTATATTCAAAATCAACCTCTTGAGATGTTTACTTCTTAGATAAACAAGATAAATGCCACATCACATCGTTCTTAGACAAATTTCTTAAGAAATTTTCAAGAGTCTTTGATTCTGGACTTTTAAGAGAATTTTACATGGTAAGATGCATTTAGAATTTGAAGAGGAATGCCAATATTATTTGCCAAAAGAACTCTCTTGTGTAGTTCTCTAACTTCACTTTGAAAAATACTGCTCTACTGCTTATTTCTTTTTTCTTAATGTGTCTCCTTTGAGCTATTGTGTGAGAATGTCAAGGGCTACCCAAGGAATTATTAAAACATTTAACATGCTTATTTTGTACATGCTATTGGTCATGCATGGGGCAAGTTTCTGGAAATACAAGATGAATGAGAGTTCCTGCTCCCCAGAGCTTGTATTCTGAGTGGAGGAGAAAGACAGGTAAATACTCAATTATCCTACATACTAGCATGTGCTGTACTAGAGTATGAATATGGAACTTTTTTTTTTAAGTTTTTTTTAAAGTTTTTTATTCTTATGTTAATCCCCATACATTACATCATTAATTTTATTTTTTTTATTATTTTTTTTAAGATTTTTTTAATTTATTTATTTGAGACAGAATGAGAGAGAGAGAGAGAGCACATGAGAGTGAGGAGGGTCAAAGGGAGAAGCAGGCTCCCCGCCGAGCAGGGAGCCGGATGCGGGACTCGATCCCAGGACTCCAGGATCATGACCTGAGCCGAAGGCAGTTGCTTAACCGGCTGAGCCACCCAGGTGCCCCTACACCATTAATTTTAGATGAAGTATTCCATGATTCATTGTTTGTGCATAACACCCAGTGCTCCATGCAGAATGTGCCCTCCTCAATACCCACCACCAGGCTAACCCATCCTCCCACCCCACTCCCCTCTAGAACCCCCAGTTTGCTTCTCAGAGTCCATCGTCTCTCATGGTTCGTCTACCCCTCCGATTTCCCCCGCTTCATTCTTCCCCTCCCGCTACCTTCTTCTTCTTTTTTTTTTTTCTTAACATATATTGCATTATTTGTTTCAGAGGTACAGATTTGAGATTCAACAGTCTTGCACAATGAATATGGAACTCTTAAACATAGGAAAGCATTTCACCCAGACTAGTAGGTTTGCATCTGTAAAGGGTTCTCTGAGAAGTGACATAAAAGTGAATCTAAAAAGACAGGTAACCGTTAGCTATGCAATGTAGATGAGATGATGGTGTAGAGAGAGAGGATAAAACAGTTCCCAGGCTGAGGGAATAGTGCTGACTAAGCCCTGGAAGTGAATGCATTGATCATGGAAGGTTCTTATAAATTTAAAAAGGAGAAAAGGTAAGACTGGAGGTGTAAGTCAGGGCCTGATCACAGAAGCCCCGTGCACCATGCTGGGACTGTTAGACTTGATTGAGGGCTGTAAGGAACCAGGAAAGGTGTTTTAATAAAGGGTAATATGATGAGATTTACATTGTAGGAAAATCCAGAGGTTATTTGGAAAATATTGTAAGAGTAAGACTGAAGAAAGGGAGGTAGGCTTGATGAGGTAGGGATCCATGCAAGAGATGAGGAGAACTTGGAAATAAAGTCTTTATGCTGTTGACATATATATTGGATTGTGAAATATATAATACAGTTATGATATGAAAATGTATGTAGAATCATGATATTTTTCTATAAATACATGATATTTTTCTACAATTTTAATATGTATTTATAAAAGGAAGTGTTTTATAATTCTGAAATGTTATAATGTTATCGGGTTAATTTTAGTTTTGGGGATCTTGCACATAAAACTGGAAGAAATATGCCCAGCAGACATGTAATACAATATGATTGGGATGCCTGAGTGGCTCAGTCAGCTGAGCATCTGACTCTTAATTTCAGCTCAGGTCATGATCTCAGTCAGGGTCATGAGATTGAGGTCTGCGTTGGGTTCTCTGCTCAGGAGGGAGTCTGCTTCTCTCCATCTCTCTCCCCCCTACCTCTGTCCCCCACCCCCATTCATGCTCTCTCTCTGAAATAAATAAATCTTTTTAAAAAATGCCATCCATGATTTTGTAAGTAGAATATATAATTAAAATACTATTTCACCCAAATCAAAATTAACCTTATAAAATACATTCCCTCCATGGTAGAATTTTGATTACTTCTTTCTATAGTAATCCTATTAAGTTTTCTTTTTTTTTTAACCCACACTCTCATTTTCTTTATTCTTCATTGATACCATATCAATACAAAGTTTCTAGAAAGCTACAAAATGTCTACCGCTTTATCAAGAAGGCATCAAAATGTGTCACTTTGCAAAGACATGAAAACACCTGCAGGAACTGACACAAAAATAGCATTTTTAGAGTGATGAAATAATTGCACTTAACTGTCATGGATATTAAAGTCATCACACATATGTACCGGGAAAGCTAGAATACATTTTTTTTTTTTACAAAGCACTTTATAAAAAAATTGTCTGCACACAAACCCTATAATTTTCATATAACTATCATACTAAAGATAAATTCACTTTAAAGCCAACACTTAGAACATTTTTAAACAAAAAGTTACCAGTACCTAAACACAGACATTAACAAATACAAGAATACTGTACTGCCAAGAGGTTTAACCAAATGCCTTTTGAAAGTTTCTGCAATAGTTTAAGAAAATGTGTGTGAGAATTCGACCCCCCACCCCCATCTCTCCAATCTACAGAGAGGAAACTTATCACCCGGGGGCAGGTTCCGGAGCCCCCTCCCAGCTGCAGTACAATATCAAAGCGACCTTTTGCAAGGTAAATAGAGATATTTTTAAGTATACAATGAAATTACATCATACAAATTTGGTATATTTTTATTTGTATTTAACACTTTAAAATACAATTTGAATTTCTAAAACTTTTTAAGAATAATAAAGATTTAATTTCATGCAAATTATATACACATATCTATATTTGTATATATATTTCTTATCAATAGAACTCCTCTGAACAACACATATATCTATAAATTTATATCAGTATCTATGTTTACTGTCATTAGAACTCAGATGTCCCCAATCATGTACAGTTTGTCTTAATTTTTGCTTTTAAAAACAATCCTACAAAAAATAAATAAATAAATAAATAAATAAAAAACAATCCTACAATAAACTTCATTGTATTTGAATTCATACGAGGCTTCATTTACAGGTAGTGTATAGAAAATGAAATGGTTCAATCAAATAATACATTTTTTCCTTAATTTTGATATTACCAAAATTTCCTTCACTTGAACCAATTTATTCTTCAGTAGCAGGGATGGATTTAAAACTTTTTTTTTAAGATTTTATTTATTTGAGAGAGAGACAGAGAGACAGAGAGCATGAGTGGATAGAGGGGAAGAGGCAGAGGGAGAAGGAGGCTACCCGCTGAGCAGGGAGCCCAATGCAGGGCTGATCCCAGAACCCTGAGATCATGACCTGAGCTGAAGGCAGACGCTTAACCAACTGAACCATCCAGGCACCCCAATTGGTTTTATTTTTATCTGTACTACTTTTTTCAACATAAAAAGGTTTAAATTTTTATGTAGTAAGGTTTAACACTTTTTCCTTCTTATGCTTATACAGACATTCCCTTCCCCAACATAAGGAAATATTTACCCATATTTTCTTTTATATATTTAAAGTCACATATTTATGTTAAAATTTTGATCCCTCTAGAATACATTATGGTGTAGGACTGAGCTAGAAACCAGCTTTATCTTATCTCCAAATAATTAATCATTTCCCTTTCATTGAAATGTCACTTTTAACATTACCTCTTATAATGAAATAAGAAATACGTTTCTAGATGTTTTTTTTTTTTTTTTCTGCTCTAGTTATTTGTCCAAATACACTGAACTATTTTACTATTCTAGGTTTATAATATGATTTGAAGTATGGGAGAATGTATTCTACCTCTCTTTTCCCCCCAGATTCTGTTGCCTGGTCTTAAATGTTTAGTATTATAGGGAATCTTTAGTTTCAAATTAAAAAAATAAAATAATCTAGCTGTTATTTCAATTGGTATAATATTTAATTTAGAGATTAAAAATTAGTTTCCATGTGAATGGAAACAATACAAATCTAGAACATGTCCCTGGGTGGCTCAGTTGGATAAGCATCCTACTCTTGATCTCAGCTCAGGTCTTGATCTCACGGTTGTGAGTTCAAGCCTCCATGTGGAGCCTACTTAAAAACAAAAACAAAAACAAAAATCCTAGGAAGCAGAGGAGATAATCATATGAAAATACATCTGGAAAAAAAGGAACTAATAATTTGGAAACATAGACTACAGAAAATTTTGGATAAAAGGAGATAATGCTTAAGAAGTCCTACTGCTCATCAGTGATGCATTATGGAAGCTTTTATCTTTCATACATTCTAATTTTGCTTAATATCCAGTTTCTCTTGGTTTAACTGCACCTATCCTCAGAGGTCCTAAAAGATCACCCCTATCTTTTACAACAAATGGAGTATTTTCTTGACATTTGGGCTGTTGAGTTCAGACTCTTTTTGCCCCCTCGGAATGACTTATTTGTAGACTTATTTTAGAAATTCATATCTATAGACTTGTCTCTAAGTATATATGCCATGTCTATAACTTGATATTTAGACACCTAGATTTTACCTCACCCTGCCTTTATTCTAGATCCCATGCCCATATTTCCCTGTCAATTCCAACTGCCTGCTGCTATAATTAAAATTATAAATTTAAAACATGCTAGATGCTGAAAAAGATAGAGAATAAATACAAAATATAAACTTCATAAGCAATTGGTCGAAAAACTTGCACTAAGGTAGTTTTTATTTTTGTAAAATCACTAACTTGGAGCACTTCTATTGTACCTGCACATCAACTCAGCCATATATCAAAAAATTGATAGCAGTAATATTAAATCATACTCCTGTATTTGGGCAAACAAATAGGACAAAAACTTAGAAAGGGATATTTGTATCTGAGAATTTGATTATGCTATACAGGAAGAATCTGAAAATGAAAATTTTCACCAGGACTGTCTGGTCATCCTCCCCTTCCCCAACCGCTAACCTCTAATCCAGCCCCTTTAGTCTCCATTTCTGCCCCTAATTCCTAACATTCTCTCTAACTGCACTCTGTGGAACTTAAAATAATGAGTTATGCTCACAACCTTATCTTTAGACATTCCCTTCCTCTTCTTGTACTAAGAGATTTATGGAAATCAAACCATTTATTGATGACATCAACAACAAAAAATCCATAAAAAATTATTTTCACCCATATTTCCCTCTAGTTTATGAATTATTTTTCTGCTCCTTTTTATAACAAAATTGCTTGAAAGAGTTTATAGAATCTCAGCTTTGAATTTCTCTCCTCTCATTCTTAAACCAATTTCTATGTGGTTTTTCCTAGTAAAGCCCCAGCATTTCATGGGAAGTACCCTAATAAATGTCAATATTTGGAGGTGCCTGGGTGGCTCAGTTGGTTAAGCAGCTGCCTTTAGCTACGGTCATTATCCCAAGATCCTGGGATCAAGTTCTGCATCGGGCTCCCTGCTCAGTGGGGAGTTGGCTTCTCTGTCTCCACCTGCCCCTCCCCACCACTCGTGTGCTCTCTCTCTCTCTCAAATAAATAAAAACTTAAAAAAAAATAAATGTCAATATTTGACATATCATTACTATTTGGCAAAGCTGACTCCCTTCACCTGGCTGTCTGATTTTGTTTAACTTTACTGGCAAATCTTTTTAAATTATTCTTTTGCTGGTTACGCTTATTTTCCCCAAAGTTCTGTCTTTGGAATGTTCATGCATTTGTTTGTTTGATGTTTGTTTCTTGGTCTATACTTTCTTTCTCTCTTTCTCTCTTTGTGAACTTCTCCAGTTTCATGGTTTTCTATAGACTAATGGCTCTCAGTTTTGTATTTCTATTGTCTCACCTCCAGGCTCAGATACCCAACTACTTCATACTACTATTTCCTAATCTTAAAACAAGTTTCAAACTTGCATGTCCCAAACAGAACACTCCATGCATCCTTCTATCCTGCTTTTCCCAAGTCTTCCCTTTTCAGTAAACTACAAACCCATTTTTTTTTTTTTATCTGCTTACACTAAAGCTCTTGATACCACAAGTGATTTTTCTCTCTGTCATGTTTGTCATCCAGGCAATTGGAGCTATCTTCAAAATACCAGGATCTGACCACTACTAAATATCTCCACTGCTACTACTCTGGCCCAAGTCACTGTCATCTTTCTGCTGGATTATTGTTATAGGCTCCTCATGGATTTTCTAATGCTTCTTGTTTTGCTGCCCTATTTTTATTCTTAGAAAAGTAGCCAGAATGATCCATTAAACACCTTAAGTGCTATGGTAGGTGCTATATAAACCTATAACTTTAAAATTGATAAGCCTCTACACCAAAAGAAACCAACATCTATTTGTGTGATAATTTAATATATATGCATATATAAATATAAATATATATATGCACACATATATGTGCGCATATATATACACATATATATTCAACTTAAAAAATAACTAAATTCAGATTATGTCACTTCTGTGTTCAGAGTGCTTAATGGCTCCACATGTCTTTCTAATCTGAAGTCATTCCAATGATTTTAAAGATCCTCCTCCATGACAACCATCCCCATTATCCTTAGACCATTTCTTTCCTATTTCCTCCCATCTCCTACTATTCTCCACCTCATTTACAAATATACAGTCACATCATCCCCTTTCTCACCTGGACCATGTCAGGAATGCTCCCTACCTCAGGAACTTTATGTTATGACTCCTACTTTCTGAAACATTCTTTGCCCACATATCACCATGGTCCACTGTCTCACTTCTTGTAGGTCCTTGCTCAAATGCTAAAACATGGCCTTTCCTGACTACTTTAAATTGCAAAATTCAGGGGCACCTGGGTGGCTCAGTCATTAAGCGTCTGGCTTCGGCTCAGGTTGTGATCCCAGTATCCTAGGATCGAGCCCCGCCCTGGGCTCCCTGCTCGGCGGGAAGCCTGCTTCTCCCTCTCCCACTCCTCCTGCTTGTGTCCCCTCTCTCACTGTGTCTCTCTCTGTCAAATAAATAAATAAAATCTTTAAAAAAAATAAATAAATTGCAAAATGCATCCTTCTTCCCCATCACTCATTTTCTTCTCATAGTTCTTAGTGCCATCTCCACTACTTTATGGTCTACTGATTTCCCTATTCATTTTCTGCTTCCATAATGTGAACTTCGCTGGTATGTCACAGGACCTAGAAGAAGCTTGCTTTTTCTTTCTTTCTTTTCTTTCTTTCCTTCCTTCTTTTTCTTTCTTTCTTTCTTTCTTTCTTTCTTTCTTTCTTTCTTTCTTTCTTTCTTTCT
>NW_023270268.1:58678699-58695886 GCF_011800145.1 Mirounga leonina
TCTTTCTTTCTTTCTTTCTTTCTTTCTTTCTTTCTTTCTTTCTTTCTCTTTCTTCCTTCCTTCCTTCCTTCCTTCCTTCCTTTCTTTCTTTCTTTCTCTCTCTCCTTTCTTAAGATTTATTTATTTATTGTAGAGGGAAAGAGAGAGAGAGAGCCAGTAGGGGGGAGGGGAAGAAGAAGAGGGAGAGAGAGTCCCAAGCAGATGCCGAGCTAAGCATGGAGCCCAATGCAGGGCTTGATCTCATGACCCTGAGATCACAACCTGAGCTGAAACCAAGAGTCAGTTGCTTAACCCACTGAGCCACCCAGGCACCCCTAGAAGAAACTTTCTACACAGATGCTTTATGGTAGACACTCAATAATATTGAATTAATACACAAATAGAAAAGGATCTACTTTTTTTAATTTTTTTTTAAAGATTTTATTTATTCATTTGAAGAGAGAGACACAGCGAGAGAGGGAACACAAGCAAGGGGAGTGGCAGAGAGAGAAGCAGGCTTCCCGCAGAACAGGGATCCCGATGCGGGGCTCAATCCCAGCACTCTGGGATCATGACCTGAGCTGAAGGCAGACGCTTAACAACTGAGCCACCCAGGTGCCCCAAGGATCTACTTTTTGAAATGATTAAATAATAGTTATATTTTAAATTTTAATAATATTTGAATATTCTCAGTATAAAATTTTAGAACTTTTATTAAAATAAAAATCAATATAGCACATGTCAAGTCACTACGTTGTATACCTGCAACTAATGTAACATTGTGTATAAATCATACTTCAATGACAAAAAAAATCAATATAGCACAGGTAAGAGTAAATGTTAGGATGAGAATGTATAAAAGTGAATTTTCTTGATGTCATGCAAACCCTGTTAGAGCAAAGGAGTCATCTATTTTATAACAATATATTTCCTATTTAATATTTAAGTGATTTAATAACTCATAGGCAAATTTGTCAGGTGCTATGACTGCTGAAGATAACATACTGAACAGTGTATACAAGGTTGAAGCCTGTAAAGATTTACATCTAGTGATTTATGTCTAGTTGTAATAGAAATCATAATCTATTTCAAAATGTCTCCAGGTTCCCATATATAAAATATTTTTCATGGGCGCCTGGGTGGCTCAGTTGGTTGGGCGACTGCCTTCGGCTCAGGTCATGATCCTGGAGTCCCGGGATCGAGTCCCGCATCGGGCTCCCTACTCGGCAGGGAGTCTGCTTCGCCCTCTGACCCTCCTCCCTCTCATGCTCTCTGTCTCTCATTCTCTCTCTCGCAAATAAATAAATAAAATCTTAAAAAAAAATACTTTTCATAAGATAGAAAATGAGAATATATACAAGGTAGAATTAAAATATATATATATGTACTTCATTTAAGTTGGGCTAAATAGAACTGATTTAAACCACAACCGTTAGCAAAATTGTGAAACCAGGTCAGAGGAAACTGGATAAACTTTCTTGTTTGCCTTGTCAGCATTTCATATGAACCTATAAATCAAAAGTGGTAAGGAGGAATTCATAATAAAATCAAATGATGCCCCATAAAGGTATAAAAGCCTGGTATCAGTCTTCTTATTTTAAGGAGAGTCATGACTCTTGATTCCTGCATTTTACTAATTTGATGACTGGGAAATAATTATCATCTGGCCAAAAGGCTAATATAATCATTTGGATAAGAATGTCCCCATGGTGAAGTTATTTCAATATTGGCACATTTTTAGTTCTCTGCTCATAATTAATCTTATGCACACCATTTTTACATAATGCAAATCTATTTCTTGCTTCTAGTAATTGCATATCTAATTTACTGTGAAAAGAAGCCGCCAATATTGCATCAGCTAAAGTAACTGAAAAGCACAACTGAAAACATCATCCACTAATGATTTTTATCACTTAGCTTTACTTTGTAAACTTTTGGAACTTTGCAAAATACAGTTGCTTTTGGCCAGAGCTCTGAATTACAACTTCGATTTGGAAGAGAAATTATGTCTTGGCATGAAACAATACTTTATTTTAAACACAAGTTTCTTGTTGATGGTTATGTAAAGAAAGCAATCCAAAAACCACCACTGATAGAAAACATTATACTTAAATAAAGCTGATTTTATTTTTTTTTAGCTGAAGCCCAAGGGATGAATGTAAAGCAGTAGAAAATATTTCGAACAGCAATGCAGTTGTAAAATATGCTTGAAGAAGTGCTTACTTCATTATAGTTGTTCTCTTCTTTAGTTGTAAACCATCCTGCTCAATGGCAAATATCTTGAGCAAAATGCTGACTTCTGGTCATGTCAGCATGAAACTCAAGAGGTTTGCTCTGTGAAATTAAGGGGTCACTGGCAAACTCACAGGGACTTAAGGAAAGGTAACACCTAAGTCATTTTAATAAAAATACTTGTTTTGCACAATACTTTCAACTTTTCAGAGAATTTATATATTAACTATTTCATCTGGCTTTCTTAACTCTGATATATCATCAAATAACAGAATCAAGAAAGGAACTCAGTTTCCTAAAAACCTGCCCTCTGAAAACCACTAGGTAATTTGATATATATTAAATTCTGCTAATCAGTATAATTTGTTGGTATTATCACCAATCTCAAATGTGGAACAAAATAAAGACCTATTTATTCTGCAGATTTTTTTATTACGTTCAATTAGCCAACATATAGCACATCATTAGTTTTTTTTCACATTTTAATCAAACTTTTATTTTTTTAAATTTTTTTATTATGTTCAGTTAGCCAACATATAGTACATCATTAGTTTTTGATGTAGTGTTCAACGATTCATTAGTTGTGTATAACACCCAGTGCTCATCACATCACGTGCCTTCCTTAAGACCCATTTCCTGGTTACCCCATTCCCCTAACCCCCTCCCTTCTGCAACCCTCAGTTTGTTTCCCGGAGTCCAGAGTCTCTCATGGTTTGTCTCCCTGATTTCTTCCCATTCAGTTTTCCCTCCCTTCCCTTATGATCCTCTGCACTATTCCTTATATTCCACATATGAGCGAAACCATATGATAATTGTCTTTCTCTGCTTGACTTATTTCATTTAGCATAATACCCTCCAGTTCCATCCATATCAGTGCAAATGGTAGGTATTCATCCTTTCTGATGGTTGAGTAATATTCCATCGTATATATGAACCACATCTTCTTTATGCATTCATCTGTTGAAGGACATCTTGGCTCCTCCCACAGTTTGGCTATTGTGAACATTACTGCTATTCTGTAGATTTTGAGAGATACAAACTAATGTTTGTTTTATTTCTTTCTATAGAATCAAAAATCTAAATATGAATTTTTTAATTTAGTTTTTTCCTTTTTCCTTCCTAGCTGTAACATCTCCCTCCCAATTTATCTCCTGGGTTGGTTTTTGATGTGACTACTTGATTTCCAGTTATTCCT
Organism: Mirounga leonina; assembly: GCF_011800145.1. Lineage (NCBI taxonomy): Eukaryota > Metazoa > Chordata > Mammalia > Carnivora > Phocidae > Mirounga > Mirounga leonina. The sequence goes on from NW_023270268.1 coordinate 58,682,106, forward strand.
ATCACTTTTTGAGGTATTATTCCAAGGTATTATTGTTAATAGATGATGATATCTTACCAGACAGAAGACAATTTTCCTTGGTAAGAGGTATTCTATAATTCCCTGCTGGAATACCCAGTCAAAATCCCGAGGTCCATGTGTTCTATTAATGGTCCTGACATCACATTTCATCAAGAAATATTTATCTTCTTCCAAGGTTTACTACTCATGATTTACTAATCCCATGGCAGCAAGCTATTTCTGCTTCTGTGAAAACATTTCCCATTTTTTCTTGATTCAAATAAATTGTAGTGATTTTTTCAACCTTAAACAATCAGCAAGGTATTTATTTTAACTTTTTGATTCATCAGATTTCATATGAGATAGCATGGATTTACCAGAAGCTCAATAAACATTTCCCATTGATCATATTTCCTAGCTACTGCTTAAATTTGAATTTTTACCTCTGACTTAGCAAATTCTTCTCAATTTTTTCTGATTTTATTTTTTCATAGGTTTTATGAAAATTTAAATTTCGTGGGAAGTGTGGAGTTTCACTCAACACCCAAAACCCTAAATAATCCAATTTAAAAATGGGCAGAAAACAACATTTCTCCAAAGAAGACATAGAGATGGCCAACAGACATATGAAAAGATGCCCATCATCACTTATTGCCAGGGAAATGCAAATCAAAACTACCAGGAGATATCACCTCATACCTGTCAGAATGGCTAAAATCAACAAAACAAGAAACAACAGGTGTTGGTGAGGGTGGGGAGAAAAAGGAACACTGGTGCACTGTCAGTGGGGATACAAACTGGTACAGCCACTGTGGAAAACACCATGGAGTTTCCTCAAAAAGTTAAAAATAGAACTACTTTATGATCCAGCAATTGCACTACTGGGTATTTACCCAAAGAATACAAGAGCACGAATTCAAAGGGATACATGCACCCCTATGTTTAAAACAGCATTATTTACAATAGCCAAGATATGGAAGGAGCCCAAGTGTCCATCTATTGATGAATGGATAAAGAGGAGGGGGTTTATATATACACAATGGAATGTTATTCAGCCATAAAAAAGAGTGAAACCTTGCCATTTGCAAGGACATGGATTGAGCTAGAGAGCATTATGCTAAGCAAAATAAGTCAGTCAAAGAAAGACAAATAGCATGATTTCACATATGTGGAATTTAAGAATCAAAACAAACAAAGGGGAAAAATAAGAGACAAAGATCAAGAAACAGACTTTTAATTGTAAAGAACAAACTGATGGTTACCAGAGGGGAGGAGGAGGGGATGGGTGAAATAGGTGATGGGGATTAAGGAGTGCACTTGCTGTGCTGAGCACTGGGTGTTGTATGGAAGTGCTGAATCACTATATTGTACACCTAAAACTAATATAACATTGTATGTTGACTAACTGGAACTAAAAACTTAAAAAAATCAAATCAAATTTAAAGAAGTGTTGAGTTTTAAATGAATTACAGTCTGGGATGGCAGATCTATATGCCACATACCTGATTTTTCAAGCCTAAAGTCAAGCTAATGGATCATCTTTATTTCTGGTTTCATGTGAGGGGTTTAGCAACAGAGACTAAAATGCCACCTCAAAACCATTATATGCTTTATATTGTTATTTGCCATTTGAAGAGTTTGCATGTAAAATAAAGTAAAAGTAAACTTTTAAAAGTGGATATTTTTAAAATCCATGCGGAAGTTCATTCCACAGCTTGATTAAATCTTTGTTTTGATACTTGATTTCTTTGTAAACCTCAGCCAAAACTATGTTACAAGTAGGTGCTTATGGTTTCACAAAGGCATTTTGTCATTTGCAGATAGACTCGTGGGAGGAATCAAGATAATCACTCTGAAAATTAATTATGTTCTGTTGGATCATGTATCACCTTCTGAGTTATAGTCTATTATTTTCTCATGAAGGGAAATAGTATCCTATAACCCAATGGTATAAGACTAAAAAGTCACAAATCCTAGGTTTTTATAATATATTTCTTCTACTGTAACAAAGAATGGGAACTAATTTAATAAATACAAATGTTCTTTTTTTTTAAAGATTTTATTCATTTATTCGACAGAGAGAGACACAGCGAGAGAGGGGACACAAGCAGGGGGAGTGGGAGAGGGAGAAGCAGGCTTCCCGCTGAGCAAGGAGCCCGATGTGGGACTTGATCCCAGGACCCCGGGACCATGACCTGAGCTGAAGGCAGACGCTTAACGACTGAGCCACCCAGGCGCCCGTATAAATACAAACGTTCTAAGCAGCATATATTCTATGTATAAAAGTTATCACTTTATAATTATAAAAAAAAGCTATTTAAACTTTTTGTTCACATCTTCATTTCCACACTTAAAATATGAGTATAATATATTTTTACTAATTCAGATGAACTCATAAGCATATCATCCCTACTGAGCAGACTCATATAAAGACTTATATTCGAAAAAAACTTTCCTAGCTACATATTGGATTATTTTAAAGTATTCTGCCCTGTAAAAATCCCTAAGTACTAAAATGTCAGACATCTTTATTTACTCCAATTTAAAAAAAATGTACACTAATGTTAAGATTTCAGAGTTATATATTTGCTTTACCAGTTTTACTAAAATAAAAAACAGTCTTCTTGATATCTTATAATCATTAGTAACATCATAAGAGTTATTGTTTTAACTTTGCATTCCATAATTTTGCAATATTTTCACATAATTTTATTAGAGCATCACACCTAAATTAAATACATGCATTTACCTACTTCCCCTAAAGTTAAAACAGATACATAATTAATGTATTGATATTAAAATAAGGACAGTAGTCAGAGTTTATGTTGTTCCAATCATGTTTACTACCAGTTAATGTTATAGATCATAAATAATTTAAAAATTATATTCACCTAGTTTTCTTGTTATTCCTATGTATCTTGTAGTTATCAATTAGAAAATAATTATAGATCCTTTATTAAAATCATACGATAATTTAAATGACAATCTTATTATCAAACACTGCAACAATGCTGTTCAGTTTCACCAAGCATTTAAAAAAAAATTTAGCCACACATTAAATGATTTACCTACCAAATTTAATTATGCTGACATAGAAAGGAAATCAGGCTTGTCATAAAACTTCTTTCATAATAGATTTTGAAATATTTGTTCCTTGCTAATAGTGAATCTCTGAAAGAACTTTTTTTCACCTACCATACAAATACCACTTATGAAAATACCAAAGTATCTTTCTCTGGTATATAAAATTTGTTCAAGCTTTGGACAAGAACTTTAAATTGTCCCTGGAATTCAAATATGTGACTATTTGACATTGGCCTTATGCTTTACTTTAAGACAGTGACTGGTTTTAATGCTGCCTGCTTAGTGGGGAGGGCGAGCAACTAAATGCTCATGCTTTTCATTAGTTGCTCCTGGCTCTTCCTTGATTCAATTCCTTCTTCATTTCAAAGTACGCTTTCTGCTTCTGCATCAGCAGAGACCTCTCCATTTGTTATTTGGTTAAATTCCAATTCTCTTGAAGCCTTATGCTGATAACATTAATTTCGAATTCAGTTAGCAGATTTCCTTTTGCAATGGCCAGCTACCCAATCTGTGACATGTTGTTTATTTAATCTACCTGTCAACATAGAATGCTCAGTGATAAATCACTGGTCTATTTCTAGTCTAGTCTATTTCACTCTCATATCATATTTTTGATTGGTTGGCTTCAAATTGGTAGCTTATTGTGCTCTTCTTCATTTCTTGGGTGTATATTATAAACTTTCTGGGTAATTCTGTTCTGGTCATCCACTGGCTTGTATCCACTAAAACAACGTGAACTATACATTTTGGATAGTTTGAGTGTCACATTAGTTTACGTGGCTTATAACAATTGGATCTTGGCACTCATTCCGTTTTCTAATCATGAGTTTGAACATTGTTGAAAGCATTGTTGTCTTTTTTGTTTCTTGGTTGTGGCAAAAAAAGTAACTTCAGAATAAGCTGACAATGAATTCACTGGGGGGCCAGAGTCAGCCCTGGTTACCAGTTCTGTTGGAGGATATGTTCATTTACACATGAGTGGGTAAAAGTGTTATTTTAATTTAAAGTTTTACTTTTCAGTGTCTCATTATTTAATCTATGTCTGTGTAGCTTATAACTAATAGGGTTTGCTTGACATATATGCTATATACAATATGCCACATTTCACCTTTAGATATCCCACCCTATTTTCTAAATGCATTAAAATATCTTCAAAAATTTTTAGGACCTATCAGTTGAGTTACTCTTAGAAATGAGTTACTGAGGTAAAGTTTTTTTAAAAGACTATCAAACAAGTTCTAATTTACAACAAATAAAACTGTGTAGATGCATAGGATGAAGTATAAAGAGTGGTATTTCAAAGGATTTCATTTATTGTCTTTCAAGATACATACTGATGCTCATTCTGCTTTACTCAGGTATTTATATCATACACACCAATATTTTAATTTTAGTCACACTAGTTTATAACAAAGGGCACATGTGAAAATTAGTCTTTTGCTTACTGTAGAATCCAATTCAATTTTCTTTGTCATCGATGCTATTAATTGATTGAAATAATAGCTAAGGTTGACATAGACTTTTTGGTAATAAAAAATATTTGAAAACTCACTCACTTTTTTTTTTCCTAAAAAAGACTTAAGTAAATGAATAAGTACACACACAATTTCTAAAAGTTTAGCATTTCTCCACATCTTTTGAGCTGGTGAATTGCTGCAGTGAAATTGAGAATTGGTTGATTTCTATTTCTAGCAAAATACCTAGTTGTTCTTAAAGGACATGAGTAAAAGGTTTGTTTTGACCCTATTCAATTGTTTCTCTATCACAAACATTCTTTTTAAAAAGAGAACAGAAATAACTTCCTGATCTGTCTAGTTTCAAAATTCATAAGATAGTCTGCAGCTAGAAAATGAATGGTCAGTCTTTCAGTTTGTTCAAAATTATTTTTAAATTAAGTGTTAGATGTTTTCACAAACACTTCATTTTGTCTATAAATAATGTAATCAACACACTATTTTCATTTAAAAGATAGCTATAAGTACAAATGAACATGTATATATCCATAAAATTTGTTATATAAAACTTGATACATACCTGTTCTTTTGTACTTATAGTTATCTTTTAAATGAAAATAATATGTTGATTATTATATAAATATATATATAGTTTTTTTAAGTTTTTATTTATTTATTTAATTTGAGAGAGATAATGACAGAGATGGCAAGAGAGAGCACAGGTGGGGAGGAGAGGAAGAAGTAGGCTCCTGCTCAGCAGGGAGTGTGACGTGGGGGTCAATCCCACCCAGGCACCCCTCTCTCTCTCTCTCTCTCTCTCTATATATATATATATATATATATATAATATATATATATATATTTAAATAACATCCTTTTTCTTTTTTTTTTTAAAGATTTTATTTATTTATTTGAGAGAGAGAGAATGAGAGACAGAGAGCATGAGAGGGGGGAGGGACAGAGGGAGCAGCAGACTCCCTGCCGAGCAGGGAGCCCGATGCGGGACTCGATCCTGGGACTCCAGGATCATGACCTGAGCCGAAGGCAGTGGCTTAACCAACTGAGCACCCAGGCGCCCAATAACATCCTTTTTCTAAAGGAATGTGGCCATCAAATATTGGCAATCTACTATTTCACGTGAACTGTTCTAGGCACTTTACTATCTACTTCATTTAATATCAAGAGCCACAATAAGTCTGACAATTTCAGAAAAATTTTTTTTAAGATTTTCTACTCTAAGGGGTGCCTGGGTGGCTCAGTCGGTTAAGCGTCTGCCTTCAGCTCAGGTCATGATCCCAGGGTTCTGGGGGCGAGCCTCGTGTTGCTCTCCTTGCTTGAGGGGAACCTGCTTCTCCCTCTCCTCCCATCTCAGTCCTCTCAGTCTCTCTCTCTAATAAATAAATAAAATCTTAAATAAAAAAAGATTTTCTACTCTACCTGTCTTATGTGAAAAATTATTTTGACTGATTATTATAGTTGCGATTTTTGTTGATTTTTCTTTTTTTAAGGTGTATAAATGTGTGTAAAAACTGGGATAAAATGAATAATTTTAATGATTCTTTCATATTTATTTAAATTAGCTCTTTAAAGATTCAAAAGGCATTATTAATATAGCAATGTTTCCCAGGTTAGTTCAAATCTAAGCATTTACGTATTAGTATGTTTACAAGTATCAAAGCTTAAATAAAGATTACTCAAAACAAATATTTCAAATTATTCTCATTGTATAAAAGGCAAAAGCCAAGAGTTCAAGTGTAATGAAATGATTACTAAACAATTTTTTTCTCAAGTTCCATAAATACTGTAGCATTCAGATTATTGCATTATATGTTACTCTACTAAATAAGTCTTCATGAAATTTAAAATGTGTATTTTATAATTTTGCTTATCCTGAAAATACTGTTTGAAGAAATATATGCCAGAAGCAATAGATGTTACTGTTATTAATATAACTAGGGCAATAGGCTTATAGATAAATAATTAAAAGTTGTGATTGAAGGGAAAGAAAGGGATATTATGATAAACAGAAATACTTACCTGAAGACTAAGCCCAGTGGTAAAGACTAAGACAGAACTTCTAAAATATCTCAAGGCCTATTTGTAGGTGACCTCTGTCAGTGAATGCTTGGGTAAATTACTAACTTGATACTGGCTATCGTGTCTTAAACAATACAGATTATTGGGGCCTCATCCCATACTCCTTGTGGAAGTGATGAGAGGAGTAATGGTGTTGAAGAAAATTAAAGAGTGATGCAAAGATTCAAATAAATTGGCCAGAAGAAAACCAGTGTTGGGGCGCCTGGGTGGCTCAGTTGGTTAAGCGACTGCCTTCGGCTCAGGTCATGATCCTGGAGTCCCCGGATCGAGTCCCTCATCGGGCTCCCTGCTCGGCAGGGAGTCTGCTTCTCCCTCTGACCCTCCTCCCTCTCATGCTCTCTGTTTCTCATTCTCTCTCTCGCAAATAAATAAAAAATCTTAAAAAAAAAAAAGAAAAAAGAAAACCAGTGTTTCGTAAGTTAGGAGAGTAGAACCGAGAAACTGGATGTCAATAACAGGTTAGTGTATCAGTCTGCTCAGGCTGCCATAAATGGTACCAAAGACTGGATGGTTTTAACAACAGAAAATTATTTTTTTCTCATGGTCCTGGAAGCTGGAAGTCCAAGATCAAGGTGCTGATGATGGGTTTGGTTTCTCCTAAGGCTTTTTTTGTTGGTTTGTAAATGGCCACCTTCTCACATAGCCTTTTTTCTATACACACACATTTCCGGTGTCTCTTCTTCCTCTCATAAGGACACCAGTCCTATTGGATTAAAGCCCTACCCTTATGACCTCATTTAACCTTAATTATGTCCTTAAAGGCTCTATTTCTGAATGCAGTCACACTAGGATTTATGGCTTAGACATATGAATTTGGGAGGGTCACAATTCAAATCTATAACAGTTAGTAATGTAAGAATCAGTACAAACCATACTGGAAGATGGCATACTCTTAGTCTTCATCCATCAGTTGTATTCTCAATAGACTCTTTTTTTTTTTAAGATTTTATTTATTTATTTGAGAGAGAGAGAGCACAAGCAAGGGGAGCAGCAAGAAGAGGGAGAAGCAGGTTCCCCAATGAGCAGGGAGCCCATGTGGTGTTCAATCCCAGGACTCTGGGATCATGACCTGAGCCAAAGGCAGATGCTTAACTGACCAAGCCTTGCAGGTGCCCCTCAATAGACTCTTGATACAGTCTGAAACTAAATTGCATATCAGATACAAATAGCAATGTCAGGAAGCAAAGGAAACTATGTGGCCAGTGGAAAGCCATGAAGTGTGAGTGGGCTAGAACTCATGTTTTCTATGAGATTTTCAGACTTAAAATCTCTTCATTAATACCAACAATGAACAAGTGGAATTTGAAATTAAAAACACAATACATCAAAAACTAATGATGTAATGTATGGTGATTAACAGAACATAATAAAATAAAATTTTAAAAAAGTCACAAAAAAAACCCCACAATACAATTTACATTAGCATGCCCCAAAATAAAATACTTAGGCATAAATCTAATGAAATAGATATAAGATCTATAGGAGGAAGGCTACAAAACTCTGATGAATTAAATAAAACATGGAAAGATTGATTATGTTCATGGATGGGAAGAGTCAATATCATCAAGATGTCAGTTCTTCCCAACTTGATCTACAGATTCAGTGCACTCCTAATCAAAATACCAGGATGTTCTTCCCATTGATATTTATGGATATCAATAAATTGATTCTAAAGTTTATATGGAGGGGCAAAAGATCCAGAATAGTCTACACAATATTGAAAGAGAAAAACAAAGTTAGATGACTGACACTTCTTGACTTCAACCCTCACTATAAAGCTATAGTATTCAAGACAGTCTGATATTGGTGAAATGACAAACATATAGATCAATGCAATAGAATAAGAGCCCAGAAACAGATCTCATATAGTCAACTGATCTTTGACCAAGAAGCAAAGGAAATGCAATGGAAATACAATGGAGCAAAGATAGTGTCTTTAACAAATGGTGCTAGAAAAACTGGTCATCCGCATGCAAAAAAAAAAAAAAAAAAAAAAAGAATCTAGATAAGGAATTTAACCTCTTCACAAAAATTAACTTAAAATGTATAATAGACTTAAATGTAAAATGCAAAACTACAAAACTCCTAGAAGATAATGTAGGAGAAAATACAGATGACCTAGGGTTCCATGACACCTTTTTGATACAGCACCAAAGACACAATCAATGAAAGAAAAAAAAATTGAAAAGGTGGACTTCATTAAAATTAAAACATTCTGCCCTGTGAAAGATAGTGTTGAGATAATTAGAAGATAAGCCACAGACTGGGAAAAAATATTTGCAAAAGATACATCTGTTAAAGGGTCATCTATTATATATAAAAAGTCTTAAAGCTCAACCATAAGGAAACAACCTGATTAAGAAATGTTCCAAAGATCGTAAGGACACCTCATCAAGGAAGAAATAGAGATGCCAAGTAAGCATGTTTAAAGATGTTCCACAATCTATGTCATCAGGGAAATAAAAATTAAAAAGCAAGGTACTAGGCACTATACACCTACTAGAATGGTCAAAATCCAATACACTGATAACACTAAATGCTGGTGAGCAACAGGAATGCTCACTCATTGCGAGTGAGAATGCAAAATGGTAGAGCCACTTTGGAAGAGAGTTTAGCAGTTTCCTACAAAACTAAACATATGCTTACCGTGCAATCCAGCAATTGTACTCATTGGTACTTAGCCAAAGGAGTTAAAAACTTATGTCCATACAAACACCTGCATATAGTTTATAACAGCTTTACTTATAATTGCCAAAACTTGGAAGCAAGCAAGATGTCCTTCAATAGATGAATGGAAAAATTGTGATATATCCAGGCAATGGAATGTTAGTTAACACTAAAACAAAATGAGCTATCAAGCATGAAAAGACATGGAAGATATTTATATGCATATTACTAAGTGAAAGAAACCAATCTGAAAAGTCTATATACTTTAGGATTCCAGCTATCTGACATTCTGGAAAAGGCAGAACCAAGGGGACAATCAATCAATCAGTCAATCATCAGTGGTTGCCAGAGATAGGAGGGAGAAATGAATAGGCAGAGCACAGAGGATCTTTATGGTAGTAAAACTATTTCACATGAAATTGTAATAACGGTATATGTCATTGTACATTTGTCCAAATCCATAAAATATACAACACCAAGAGTCAGCCCTAAAGTAAACTATAGATTTGGGATGATTATGATGTGTCAATGCAGATTGATCCTCAGTAACAAATGTGACAGCCTAGTAAGTGATGTTGATCATGGGGAAGGCTATGCATGTGTGGGGGTAGGGGATATGTGTGAATTCTCTATACCTTCCTCTCAATTTTGCTGTGAACCTAAAACTGATCTAAAAAATCATCTTTAATAAAAAGATCTCTGAATTAAAAGTTTCCCTGCTATTCTTCTCAAATGGTACTAATGATTAAAAGGTAGTTGTATATCCTCTTATCCCAGTGCCTCCAGTATTCCTTTTAATGAGCAGATTAATTGCCTCTATCAACATGACAACCTAATTGAGACAATTAATGCTTCTAGCAACTTGCCAAAATAGAGATGACCAAATCTATGGAGAGGTAATAAAAAAAAAGTCTGAAATGACTGCTTTTTGTTGGACATATAGTCTTTTAAGCAATTCAAAAATCAGACAAACATCAGAACATATTTTTCAAAACTTGAATTTAGTGGTTTGTAAGAATGCAAATCTCTTTGCATAACTGAAATTTGCTTATCAGATTAATTTTGCAAGTACAGAATTCAAATACAGGTTAACCCAAAAGGAAGCATCAGGATGGAGAAAAATGGGGCTACTTTTTCCTAGGATATCCCAAACTCCCAGTATAGCAGCAAACTGGGCATTTGTAAGTATTGTTGAATAAATGACACGTTAAAATGGATAGAAAACATTGCAAACATGCTAATCATGTGATTGTTCATTCATTCAGAGATATTGACAAAGCATTTTTAAATCAAATCCGGTAAAGGTGAGTGCAGTACTCCAAAGCAGCATCCCATTCTGTGGATGTAGCTCATGAGGGAGATGCCATCATTCTGGAATTATTTGAGAGGTTTATAAGATTGCTTTACAATTTCCATTAAACGTGAGACAGATTAATCATTACTTATCACATCTGTCCATACTAAAAATGACTATGACTGAAGAGAAAAGGATCCCATCATCTGATTATGGGTCCTTTGGTCTAAATGACCTACATGTTGGCTAAGAACATAGATGTTCTCAGGTTCAATCCATTCTCAGAGGAATCATCTTTAAACAAAACACCTTTAAGAATATTTTCTATATTTAAAAACTATTGGGATCTCACTTGTTTTTCTAGTTTTTAGGTGCATCTTTTATATTGAGAGTTGCTCATATGAAGGGAGAAAAAGCATATGCAGGAAAGTTGCCTGAAAGGGAATACAAGTCATTATTTTCAGTTTCCTAGAAATAAATGTTATAAAAATATTCTTGAAAACACTTCTCTGATTTGGTCCTGAGATCAACTGTTTATGAGAGGACCTCCAACAAAGAAGTGCAGTTCATAGGGCAATTAAGGCTGAGTAACTCTCTCTTTATGAATTAAAGGAAATAATGAAGCCACTGAAATATGAGGCACTTAAAAAAAAAAAAAGAAAGGAAAGAAAACAAAACAAACCCCCCAAAACAACAACTCCAGAGCTGTGCCCCATAAATATCATAAATGAGAATGTTATGCGATTCAAGAAGCTTGTCATTTTCCCATGATTCTTTGACCCCTATCTGTTTCTACAACATGATTACAAGAATAGGCTCTCTTCTGGGAGAAAGCAAATATGTAATGTCTCAGCACTATCCAAGTTGGCCTGTCCACTTGCATAATTTTAAATAACTGGTCCCTTCAGGCAAATCATAGCTCTAAAGTATGTGTTTACAAATGTGTGTGGAATCACATCATAATTATAGGAGAGTTAAGTTGAAAACTTTCAAGTGACATACATTATCATCTGAATTGGGGAAATCAAATATGGAAGCTTTGAAGCAAGCAAAATAATAATCATCTATACTGAATTTTGAAAAATGTAATAATGCAAGCAAACTGTTAATGGATTAGGAAGGCTATTCGTACACACACACACACACACAAAGAAAGGCTATTCACAGAAATGATAATATCATCTTCAAATTAGCATCTGAGATTTTTTTCATGTTGGCTTATATGCCAGATATAAAATCTCTAAGTACTGTAGAGCCTGCCAAGAGTTTCAAAATAAAAGAGAAAAGAATAGAATGATTTAATGTTACATGGGGAAATATTTTATAAACAAGATTATAAGAGGTTATGTAAATAACCACAAAGTAATAATTAAGCACATCCCCAAATCATTAGTTGCAATGAACTGAAGTATATCTGTTTTTTTCCATTTAAAAATTGGCTTCTCGGGCGCCTGGGTGGCTCAGTTGGTTAAGCGACTGCCTTCGGCTCAGGTCATGATCCTGGAGTCCCGGGATCGAGTCCCGCATCGGGCTCCCTGCTCGGCGGGGAGTCTGCCTCTCTCTCAGACCCTCCCCCCTCTCATGCTCTCTCTCTCAAATAAATAAATAAAATCTTTAAAAAAAATTGGCTTCTCTAGTTGTTCAAAATGTGAAGGCAATACAAAGGTACAGTGATAGAATGAGCCACACTAATGAGTTCCTCCCAGGCAGTGACTCCACCTTATTTGCCTTTATTTCTCTAAAACTGAAGGGTCAGTTGCTGAGACATAAAAGATGGTAAGTAAATGCTTAAATAATGAAACTGAACTGAGTCCTAATGAACATAATCATTGGAGTCAGACAGTTTTAGTTCAATTCTTGTAGCCAACATTTACATGCTGAGTTATCTTGGAAAAAGCTACCCAATCTATCTCTTATTTTTTCTTTCTTTAAAATAAAAATAATTGTTCCCACTCTGTCAGGTCATTGCAAAGATTAAATGAGGTTATTAAAATATTGAACAAATGTGGCACAGAGAAACATACTGTAAGCTCTCAGATCATGACAGCTATTGTTAGTTAGTAATCCCTTCTGGACTTTAGGACATTCCTAAAAGGACTGCTCAGGACAGCTCTCTGAGCTGCAGCTAATATGCCACCTGCCCCGGGAAACCTACTTGCCTATTCCTGGGCTATTGCATTTCCTCTCCCATCACTTTCAGGGCATTCAATTGACTTATGTTAATTCTATTTTTTCACTTATGTTAATTCTTATCATTGCATATACTGTGCTATTTAAAAATGATCTGTTTTCATGAGTCTGTTCCAGTAATACGTGAATTACCTAACAAGAAACATGCCATATGTCTTCACAACTCCAGTGATACAGTTCTGTTAGATAGTAGGTGCAACCATTTAATTCATTATCAAGACACAGGAAATAATATTTCCTTATATTTCGTTTTTAGTTTCTATGGATAAATCCTGTTTGAGAGAAAAAAAATGGATCTTGGATCATTGTGCTATAACATTATCAAAATAAAATGTTACGATACAAAACATTGTTGTCAACTTACTTTATCTATGGAGCTGTGGAAACACTAATGGAATGCCTATTAACCATGAGATTGAAGAAGAGGAAAGATTAAGGTAGGTCCTGACTGTGTGAGAGTTTAATCAGCCTATCACGGGATAAACACACATTGGTGCATCTTCAGAGGTCAAGAAAAGAAATTTTAATTTACTTTTTGAATCATAAGCTCCAAAAGGTATTTGATCTATTTATAAAAATGAATTCAAGAAGGAATTGAGAAAAGCTATAAATAATAGATCCACAGTAGAGTATTAAAAGGAAACTTAAAATCAGTGAGGAGAGAGTATATCCCTTACCCTTGGAAATTTTCATCTTAAAAGGCAATTTCTATGCTGCCACACAAAAATGTTTTAAAGTTACTTTCAGAGAAGTTTAGATTAATTTCATCCAGCATGGTATTTCTTATATCCTTACTAAGAAGAAAGTTGTAAAGTTATTTACTTTGTTTTGGTATTTTAGAGGAAGGAGAATCACATGACTCCAGTCTCTAGAAAACATTAAGTAGATTTGAGAAATTCCCATATGATCAAGGTCTCCAAAATCCAGAACTTTAAGACAAAATAAAATGAAGGAAGGAAGGAAGGAAGGAAGGAAGGAAGGAAGGAAGGAAGGAA
>NW_023270268.1:58695896-58743533 GCF_011800145.1 Mirounga leonina
AGGAAGGAAGGAAGGAAGGAAGGAAGGAAGGAAGGAAGGAAGGAAGGCAGAAAGGAAGGAAGGAAGGAAGAAAAAAGGCAGGAAGAAAGGAAGGTCTTTGAACATTGTTAATAAGATTTTTGTATAGATGAGCTGTGAAAATTGATACTGTATGAGAATTCTTATCTCTAAACTGGACTTCAGGGAGATCTGAGATCAATTTTGTATCTTAAAGGAATCATATTTAAAATTTGAGATGCAGAGAGTGAAGTCATTGGGGGAACTATTCCAGTGAACTGAAGGACTTCAGTTCCATTTTGATCCTGCTTAACATAATCTCTTGTTATACCCACTTTATATTTCAAGAGCTATGTAGAAGCACATTTCTCAAGTTGTTACAACCTAATTTTCACACAAGGAGATAGATAGTACATATTGAAGTTTTACATAATTCATTGAGTGATCATCTCAGCAGAATGATCTGAGATGATCTGGGAAAAAAAAAAAAGAAAGGAAGTAAAAGAAAGAAAAGAAAAAAAAACAGAGATATAATTTAGTAACTAGGGCAGGTAACAAGAGATGATTACTAAGTGATGCACAAACTGGTGAATGTCCTTTAGGCTAAGGAGAGTGTAACTGCTGAGGTCATCTTCTCTATGGGAAAGGTAAAACTATGAATGTACCTTACACTTTCCTGCAAAGTCAACCTGTAACTACACAGGGTGGGAAACAGCTGAATCCCAAACAGTTGTGAAGTTATTCCAACAAAGTAAAATTCCACAAGAATGACAGATGGCCATTGCAGAGAATTATTAGGACATGATCCAGCATGATATTAAAAAGTCTCACAATCATCATTTGCTTAATTTCCAAATTCCAAGTATTAGGTAATGTTTTGTGCATATCAACTAAAGAAGATAAAATAGCTTAAGGCACAATTCTAAATTATTAATTAAATTCAAGGATGGGGAAGAAAAAATGCATGGATAAAAAAAAAAAACTTTTGCAAAGATTTTGAAAAAAGTGAAATTTCATATTGATGCCGGCAAGAGGAAGAACAAAGATATGTGGGAGAAAGAGACACACACAAAATCGCTCTGAGTTCTATGATAACTATAAAGCCCATTTTTATATAGGGAGAATCTCTATTTTCAGATAAAGTGGGAAAACACTCCTCCAGAAGAATCATAGGATTTTCAGGGAATAGCAGATATGGGAATGCCATTAACCTCTCATAGGTAGGAAACACAGTAATGATTTATAGCTCTTACTGAAAATCAGAAATAGACTTGGTTGGACAAATCTGGTGCTTTAATGCTGTTTCAGAATCTGTGTCAGACTGGCGAAGAGGTCTGACTTATCATCCTATACTGGGACAAATAAGAGACTTTGTAGAAATGGATATACAGCTTCACCCCAAAGAATCCCACAAGTTGTTTAGCACCATGAGTGTGTTTCCTCTGTTTACCTCTTAACACTAGTTTTTCTGGATCCTTACATTTCAAAATCAACCAAGAAAGGTGAAATTTCCTCTATTAGTTTATTCTTGGAAATCTTTATGAACATACTTCATCTTTCTTATTTCCTTCTCATTTTGCTACTTTTTCCAGCTCCTAGAAAATCACTTCTGTCCTTAGTGAGAACTCTACAGTTCTTCACCTAAAATCAATCTTGCCTTTTCCCTGATGGTGTAATATTCTTTGCACCCTTCAGAAGCAGACTTTGTACTCTTCCTTCTCTGTGTATTTCAGGACCCTGAGCTAGTTGGCATTCTCTCGCTTAGCTACTGCTCTCGTACCCATGTTAACTCTGTCCAAACCTCTTCTCACTTATTACCTTAATAACATACCTACTTTTATGCATTTCTAAGGAAATTTGATACTGTCTTATAATTTTCACTTCATGGGGTTTGGGACTTTATTATCAGTATATTTTCTTCCATTAACCTAGAATTACCAATTAGGCAAACAAGAGTCTTAAAGAGACAAGCTATAGTCAGAAAAGTATTTTCTATCTTATTCTCCAGTAAAATCATCTAATAGGGGATTTAAGGAATTACAAATCTAGAAAGCAAAATAGACTTGCAAAGAATCATAAGCAATGCCACACTAATCCATTTAATTTTGGGGAGTGTTAATGGACTGGAAACCACCTGAGGACAAGGATTACATTTATCTAGGTCATCACTGAAACCCCAGTAATTAGCAAAATTTCTGTCACTACATAATAAGTATCTTTAAATGTGTATTGTATGAATGAATAACTAAACAGCTGAATAATTAATGAGTGAGTGATAATCAATTTCCAAGCATTGTATGCATGGATTTTGGCTGGCATTTCTAACAGTTTCCTAATAAAGTTTTGGGTGTGATAGATGTTATAACGAGCCAAAAGATAACTTCAATCTATTTTCTTTTGGATATACAAACCTAGAACAGCCCCAAAATAGTAGATGTATTATCTATTTAATATTGTTTTATTTGGTTAGAATATGAACAAGATTAATACTGAGTTCCCTAGCCATTATAAGACTCTAAACTTTTTGAAGATTTAAAAATATATTGTTTAAAATTAAAAAAAATAGTTAATGAGATTAAACATACATTGATTTATAAATGTGTGCTCCTTCTTTAGGATAAGAAAGTATAGGTATCATTTTTAATGATTCATTAAATAGAGCAGCAATGTTAACTATATGGTACTAGGAATTCTGTTCTTTTGTTTAATTGAGAAATTAAGAAAAACATAAAATTCATGGAGTCTATCATTATCCAAATATCCTAATCAGATGCTTCAATAGAATTGAAATATTTGAGATTCTAAATATTGGGGAAATAGAGATATTCTTAAATTACTGCATCACATTTTAAAGTGAGGTTACTTAGTTTGCTCTTTGGTGTTTAAATGCAGAGGTCAGGGTGTGTAAGCAGAAAACTACTGCTTTTTAAAAAAATACAATAAAAGTAAAGTAAAAATAATATATATTACTGGCAACCTAAGAGCCATTTTTGTAGTGGATAACACGTTTTCATTTTGACCTTTTCCAGAGTAAACAAAACATGCATTATTTGAAATTCTTCCTAGATAGTAGGTACACATATTATTGTAAAGCAATAGAAAAACAAAACAAAACAAAACAAGGACTTTCTTTTTCTTTTTAGTCACTTTGAAATGTGAGTCATCAAAGCTATTATAACAATGGAAACTTTTGAAAATATGAAACAATCTGAAATGAATCTCTTAGTTTCTTATTTATATGTGACTATTTTAGGAAAAGCAATATATTTCAAAGGAATTTAATATTTGCATAATACTGGGTATATTAAAATTCAAATTATATAATATTAATAAAATTAAATGACTCTGTAATAGAAAATAATTAATATTAAAACAAATATGCATTATGTAGGATGTTACATTTTAAAATACTAGCATATTGGATTTATAATAACATACAGATTAATTTGAGGAAATAATTTCTGCTGCATTACCAAATAAAAAATGCATGATTTCTGTAACTAAAATCAATTTGCCATGCCTTTGCTTTACCAGTCTTACTCGTTTTTTAGTAATATCAGATGACAATTTATATATTATGCCTTTACTATGAGTTCCTTTAGGAACTTAGAACTTACAGGTTATCCACAGTAGTGTCATATTGATCTGTTATCAGAAAGAAAGACATTTCATAAAATTGAATTTTCTGGGTAATGGAATTTTAATAAATATAACCATCAAATTATTACCATTATTTTAATGAAAATCTTTCTAAAACACTAAATATTTCTACGATTTTAAAAAAAGTACTCTGGGGGCACCTGGGTGGCTCAGTCATTAAGCATCTGCCTTCGGCTCAGGTCATGATCCCAGGGTCCTGGGATGGAGTCCCGTATCAGGCTCCCTGCTCCACGGGAAGCCTGCTTCTCCCTCTCCCACTCCCCCTGCTTGTGTTCCCTCTCTCGCTGTGTCTCTCTCTGTCAAATAAAAAAAAAAAAAGTACTCTGAATATGCAATTAATTTTTATTTTATGACTATGCTATTTGTTTTTTTAGAAAGATTTTATTTACTTATTTGAGAGAGAGAGAGAGAGAGCAGGGGAGGAGCAGAGGGAGAAGGACAAGCAGACTCCCGACGCAGAGCTCAAGCTCCTGACCCCAGATCACGATCTGAGCAGAAATCAAGAGTCTGACGCTCAACCAACTGAGGCATCCAGTCACCCCTTACTTTTTTTTTTTAAGTTTTTATTTAAATTCCAGTTAGCAAACCGTATAATATTAGTTTCAGATATACAATATAGTGATTCAACACTTCCATATAGCCCTCAGTGCTCATCACAAGGGCACCCTTAATCCCCATCACCTATTTCACCCATCCCCCCACTTCATGACTTTGTTAATTAACATTGCTTATGATACTTTGCTAGAAGGTGTGTGTGTGTGTGTGTGTGTGTGTGTGTGTGTGTGTTGTAGTATGAAAGACTAGACTTAAGCATGCTTGTTGCTTTTATAATTCTTGAGCCTACTTTCTTCTATCCAACTACTGGCTGGCACAGTTTTAGCTTCTGTGATAATGACTTCTGCTCATATCAAATTGAAATTTTTCCAATATTGTCTTTATAATGTTCTATACTTAGGAATCAAATAAAACTCATGCTTGATGCTGCACATATATCAAGTTAGCATCTCTGGATTCTAACTGTTAAAGGAAATTTTTATTACCACAAAAAATATACATTTTTTAGTAAACAGGCAGACAATCTGTTAGCTTTTTTGGATGTTAAAGATAATTTTCTATTTTTGGGTTCTTGCCTCTATTCTGAGTTACTGCTATAAAATCCCAAGATAATGAAGTATTTGTAAATATATGTTAGTCATTGTTATCCTGCAAGGCAACTAGGCAGAAGCAGAAATTACTGTATAAATAAATATTTGCACACAAGTTAAACATCTCTTATTTAAGTTACTACAGGCATTGTAAAAGAAGTCTGATGAATTTTTAGGGAACAGATCTGTCATTTAGAAGTTTCAGGGTCCTAGAAGGATGATGCACTTGGCTTCGTTTAAACTTATAACATTATGAAATAGCCCATAAATTTATAGTTAATAATTAAAGGTAAATAAATTATATCATGTGCCTTTCATCCCAGAATACAATGTACTCAAAATAATAGAAAAAAAAAAACAAACAGAAAATACTTGAACTTGAAATAATAAATTATTGTAGAATGGTTTGTGTCAAATTAAATTGGTTCTACTTAGAGGGGTCTCTAATGGTTGCTGTGCATATAGAAATATATTCTTTATTCCATGCTCTAGGTAAGGAATGATAGGGTTTTCATTTTGGTTTTTGGTGGTTCCTTTTTTTTTTTTTTAATATTTGGTCCTCACTGAAGCATTCGGAGAAAAACTACTATATATACAGCTATCCATTAACCAACATGACTCTTTATATCTCAGTCTCTCTCTCTCTCTAAAGCAATAACTTTCTTTTTCTCTTTCTTCATAAAACAATCACATCCTAGGCTCCTATTTAGATCATATTAATGCACTGGATGGATAATCTAAACATATCCCCTGTGGATCGTCTAGCTCTATAGTATGTTTCTCCTCACATCACATATGATGTTCTCCTTTGCTCATTTTATCCCAGTCACACTGGTTCCCTCACTGTTCCCTGAGCAGAAAAGACACATTCCTTCTGAAGCTGTTCCTTCCTAGAAGGTTCTTCAGGTGGACACCTTGCCCTCCATTCTACCTCATTTAAACCCTTGATTAAATATTGCTTATTTAAAATTCCAAGCCCCTCCTTCCCTGTGCCTCCTCTTTTATGTTTGCTTTATTTCCATCTTACTGCTTTTTTGATATGTGATATATAATTTACTTATATGGTCATTGTATGCATCTTCTCCCACTGAAATGCAACCTGCATGAGTGTTGGCATTTTGTTTTATTAAATAGTCTCTTTTCAATGCTTAAAACAGCATTTGGCACATGGTAGGCCATCTAAAATATTACTTGAGAGAATGAATAAAATTGTACTCTAAAGTCAATTCCTGAACAATGCTTCATGTGTTTTTACTATCAGAATGCATATATCCGGTTCAAGCAAAACAGTCAACAGCTGTGCTCTTGGATATAACGCATGTATATGTGCTAAATGTAGCCTATTGACCCTCATATCCTAATTTTTCCCTAGTATGGTTTCTTTCTAGCCATCTTCTCAGCAAAATTTTGATTATTATTCATTAACAGGAGGTTCTTATGTAATATTTGGAAGAATGATAATGATGAGAAAACATTCCCCTTCAGTAGCATTTACAGACATGTACAGGGAGGGTGTATAGCTTCCATTCACTTCCAAGCATCATGTGGACTACCTGTTTCAGTGACAAAGAAAACAGCTGAAATCATTGATAGTTTTCTGCAACTCTTCTAATTTTTGATTTACTAATTTCTAGCTATAGCTTTTTTTCACTCACCCTCTGTCAAACATTTCACAATACCAAAAGTCCACAAAATAATTTACTTTTCTGGCCTTGTAACATTTGTGTGGAAAGACCACCACACAATAAATGCCATTTTTAACTTCTTTTCACATGCCCTTGTATATCTGAAATTGGATGAAATAAAAATATAACCATGCTAATTGATACAGTACAAACTAATGATCTTGAACCTCACATATGCCAGTAATTCTGCCAGGGTATCATAGTATGCTTTTTGAGTCTGTTTGCTCTTTCACATTCCTAGGTAATGGTTTCGCCTTCTTCTCACTAAGAATAGTTGATGACCTTGGTTTCCTCTTCACTGAAATACTTAATTCAAAGGAAAACTGATGCCCATCAGCACTTATACTGTCCTACCAGCAATACTCTCCATTTCACCTAAAACCAAAGTTGAAATATCCTGTGCCCTATGTAGACCCAATCCTTTCCCTTATGGGCTCTCCTCTACTCAAGGATGTCATTCCAGCAATTCTCCCCTCCCTTGTCTGTATTTTAATTTTTTTGTTGTTTGTTTCTACTGATACTTTTCATATAAACATGGTGATATTATATCCACCTTGAAAAATCTCCTCTTGTCCTACGGCATCCTTAGATACATGCAGGTATCTTTGCTTTTCTAGTAAAAACAGAAACAAACAAAAACAAGCAAAAACCCACCTCCTTGAAAAGTGGTTTACATCTGCTATCTCAATTTGCTCTTGTGAAATTTTCTGTTAAACCTAGTTCTCTTAAACTTAGTCTCCTACACCTAATGACAGTTTCTTTTATCCCAGACCATGACATCCACACTGTTTTTTTTTTTTTTTTAAGATTTATTTATTTATTTGAGGGGGGGAAGAATGAGCACGAGCACATGGGGGGGAGGGGCAGAGGGAGAGGGAGAAAGAATCTTCAAGCATGGAGCACTGAGCACGGAGTCCACTGTGGGGCTTGATCTCACAAATCTGAGATCATGACCTGAGCCGAAATCAAGAGTGGGACATTCAACCAACTGAGCCACCCAGGTGCCCCGACATCCACATTGTTAAATCCTGTGGTCATTTCTCAGCCCTTACCTTTCCTGACTGTTAGAGCATTTAAAGCAGATGATTTCCCTCTTTCCCTCTCTCTCTCTCCTTTTTATTTGATTTCCAAGATACTAAACTTTTGGTTTCTGTCCTCCATGATGACACTTTCTTAGGTTTTTTTTTGCTGGTTCATCTCCTTCTCTGTTCATTAAAGTTTGAAAATTCAGAGGACAATCCTTGTAACTCTTTCTTAATATCTATACTTGCTCTATTGGTAATCTCATTCTGTCTCAGGTCTTTAAATGCTATCTGTATATTATTAAATCCTCTATTTTATCTCTAGCCAAGACCTCTCATCCAATCTCTATATCCACACATTCGAATGGCTGCTCAACAATTTCACTTTAAAATCTAATAGACAACTCAGTATCAACATGTCTAAAATTGGAGTCCCATCTTCCCACACAATCTCCACACATATCTTTTCTTATGTCATTTTATGGCAATTCAACCTTCCAGACAAAATCCTTTGAGTTATTGTTGACTATTCCCTTAATCTCAAAATGAATCTACCAGGAAATCCTGTAGACTCTACCTTCCAAATATATTTGGAATCCAGCCACTCTTATCACTTTATCCTGATATTTTTTTCTCATTCTTCCCTTGCTTCCTTTCCCCACAGTCTAGCTTACCTTGCCTGATACTTTTAAAACACATGTTAAGTTTGCTCAGCACTTTTCAGTGGCTTCATATTTCACTTTAAGTAAAATCCAAAATCCTTACAATTTTCTAAATCTCCCACATTTTATGAAACTCAAAACCCCATAAGCATCTGATGTTATTTATCCAGCACCAGCACCAGCACCCACCACACAAATACAACTTCCTTCCTGTTGTTTGAATGTGTCTGGTGTACCCAGGTCTTAGAGATTTTAAAAAACTGTTCTCTCTGCTTTGAATGCTCTTCTCCCAATATCTTCTCGGTCAACTCCTTCACTTCCTTCAAAGTTTGCTCAGATCTCTCAATGTTCAGTGAAGAACACCCTATTTGCTCTAATTAAGACTGCAACACCCTATGCCTGCTTATCTTACTCATTTTTTTTTGTAGCACTTATCACCTTTAACATATAATATAGTTTAATTATTGTTCATGTTTTCCTATTTTTATCTGTTTTACCTGTTAGAATGCAGGATCCAAATGCACAGTAATATTTTCCTTGCGTGTATACTGATGTATAGAATACACACGGAATAATACCTGACTCACTGTAACTACTGAATAAACACTTTTGAATAAGTAAAAACTAAATGAATAAATGAAACTTCCCTAATCCCTGCAGGAGACTCAGAATGCAAGCTTATAAGTACTAAGTGGAGTACTTTCTGTATACTGGCCTCCTAAATGAGAATGGTAAATAAATGAACAAGATATTTGCCTCCAAGCTGCTAATGATATAATAACGTCCACATATGTAAAATTAAAAACTCTAATTAAAAATTAAAAAATGCTAACAGGAGGTAATAGGGTTACAAAACTTTAGTTAGAAGTGGAACCAAAGGTATTCCATGTTAAGGGTGTAACATGGATTAAGAGTCTAAGGTAAAGAATATCTGTCAAGATCTTTAATATATTATCAAATATTTTAGAGTATCTTCAGTGGGATAGAAACTAGGCTGGACTCTGGAGAAGTGCAGATGAATACTACTGGTTTAATGTTTTTAATACTGTGACAACATTTCAGCTAGTATCCTAAGTATTTATTGTGCCATTGATAGCATTTAATTTTCTTCTCTTGAAATTGTATATACTACATAGTCACGAATAACTGAGACTTTCAGGAAGGCTGTAATGTCAAGAGTACTTAGATTTTATAGGCACAAACCGAACACACACAAGATGTTATCCTTCAAGATAGAACCCCCACATGTTAATCACTTCTGTGCACTTTGAATAACTGATAAAAACATATCCAGAAAATATATTGTGGTATTTCAGTGAAGTGTCTGAATCTTCTCTATCAGTGTTGAATGAATTGAATTTGACATGCCCAAGAAGCTTACCGAGGAAGTGCACTCAAGGAAAGCAGATCATTTCACACACGACCTCACCATCCACGCAAGACATGGCAGAGACACACAGATTGGTCCCAGCTTATTCGATGAGGTGCTTACATTAGGGATATTATGACTGTGGCAGTAGCTTTCTACAATTTGGGAGGCAAAAGATTACTGGAATTGTGTCAACACTTTATAAAATTCAAAATACAATAGGCTAAATGTTTTATTTATGAGCCATATTTTATCTTTACCTCCTCCAAACAAAATTTATAGAAACATTACAATCAAAGGCATACACATCCCTGATACATAGTAGGTACATAATAAATAATGTTAACTGATGACTAAAATAATATATGCTCTATAAAGTATGCAATAAAATCATAAAAAATGATAAATTAATATACCAAAGGTTGGCTATTTTACTTATACTTACATCTAAAATTTCTTATAACCTAGGTAAAAAGAAATAATGTGGTATATAAAACTCTTTAATAAATAAAAGGTTCTCTTCAGGGTCTGGAGAGAGTTTTTAATTTAACATTAATCTTGCTGGTATTTCTTTTCTTGGGTCAGATTTAGAACCTCCCAGAGCAGGGACTGGGTTTATACAAAGGCTTATAGGACCTGGTAGATAACATTACTGTGGAAACAGGCTAGGTATAAGGAGATACTAGTACAAAGCTCTCCTGACCCATCTCTGTAAAAAGGGCAGCTGTTATTCAGCTCTAGCTGACAGATACCTGCTGGAGATATCAGCTTAGTGTTACCAGTTTTTATTTTTGTAAAAAAAAAAAAAAAAAGCCCCAAATTTAGCTTTTGAGGGCAATTTCACTATGTTTAAATGTTAGCATTATTTCGTAAACCCAAGTTGTGCCAGATATATCACCAGCGGGCTACTGGGCTACAGATTTTGGGTTGTAATTTTTTAAGTTGGGTATATTTCCTGGCATATAGAAACATTAGTAAGTGCCCACTGAGTTAATGACCGTCCAAATGTCAGGCCAGACAATAGCAGCAGAAGGAGGAGGGGGAGAAGGATGAAGAGGAAGTGAAGAAGTGGAAGAAGGGGAAGAAGGAGAAAAAGAAGAATCTTCATTTTTTTCATCACCATCACCATCGCATTTTCATTCTACATGACATAGCTTTGAGAAGGTTTACCAGTTTTTAATCACAGTTCTTGATCGAAATTCCTGTGAAAATTGATCTCTGAGGAATTTGCTGTTCCCTTAGCTTTTTCAGATGGTCAAAGTGGAATAATATTTGTACATACTCATTATTGTTGTAAATATTTAAGTCATAGAAGAATTGCAAAAAAGGCTTTATAAACTAAAAAAAAATTAAAATGCCTTTGTAATGGGACTCTGTAATGAACCCTAAAAAATGATCTATCATTTGAGAAGTGAGTCATCAGTCAGGATATTAAAAGATGAATGATCATTAATGTCAATGAAAATAATATATATCCTTATAAAATGCCCCTGATCCACCTCTATAATACTCTTTGTTAAATATGCTCTGGTCACAATTGTTTTCCTTCGGTTGCTCTAGGAAGATGTGCTTATTGTTGCTTTAGGGCCCTAGCAGTATTATTGCCTGTCTGTCTGTATTATTCCTTCTGTATTATTCCCTCTTTGTCCCCTCAACTTCTCATCTCCTTAGATATGGTTGGCCTCTTCTTGCCCTTCTGTTAAGAGCTCCAATATGGCTTCCTCATTTTCTATCACATAATCATTCTCAGCACTCACCCCCATATATAATCATCTTGATCACTGATTGTTTTCATGCTCATTGATGATTTTTTAAAAAAATGTTTGCTCCCTGAGGACAAAAACTTATCTGCTTGGTACACTTAACAAATAGAATTATTAAGGGATGAGGAAGCAGGTTATATGGATATATTTAAGGTAATCGTATGCCTTTGAAGAGTGCAAGTTGGTGAATGTTTATAATCTAAACATAATTTTAGGGGCACCTGGGTGGCTCAGTCATTAAGTGTCTGCCTTTGGCTCAGGTCATGATCCCGGGGTCCTGGGATTGAGCCCCGCATCGGGCTCTCTGCTCAAAGGGAGGCCTGCTTTTCCCTCCCCCACTCCCCTGCTTGTGTTCTTACTCTCGCTATCTCTCTCTATATATATCAAATAAATAAATAAAATATTTTTAAAAAAATAAACATAATTTTCTCCAACTAGGACTAAGTAGTTTTAAAGGATATACGTGTTTGTACACACTTTTTAAAAAAGCACAGAATTAATTACCATTAGTGTGGGTCTTTGTGTTACAATCAGTAGAGTTTATTTTTAAAAGTTTAATTTTTTCCTGTCTCATTTAATGTTTCATCATAGAATATTCTATGTCACTATTTCAGTTACCAAATGTGTGTGTGTACGTGCTTTATTTTCTCTCCTAGAGCAAAATGAAGGATAGCACTTGTTACAGAATTCTTGACATTTGATTTATACTTGACTCAAAGTGAGTGATGGGGAACGAGGAACAAAAGTTTGTGTTAATTAATTAATTGAACAAATACTTATTAAGCATCTGGGCCAGACGCTGTGATACAGGTGCTCATGCTACAACAATGAATAAAATAGACAAAAATCTTAGAACTGATGGAGTTTAATTACATTCTTATGTGGGGAGATAATTAATGGCAATAAATATGAAAATAAGTAAATTGGATAACATGTTAGAATTAAATTCTGTAGTAAAACAAACAAAAAATCACTAGAGATAACAGTAATATCAGTGGATTTGGAAATACTGGTGGGAGGGTGTTATAATTTCAATGAGTGTACAGGGTAGGTCTTGTTGAAAAGGAAAGATTTGAGCAAAGTTTTCAAGTTAGTGAAGCAGTGAGCCTTGTAGATAATTCAGACTAAGGTATTGAAGACAGTATAGTACAAGCCACTCTTAGATGCCTGCCATGTTTGAGCAAAAGCAAGAAATACAGTGAAGCTGTAACAGAATGAGCTAAAAGCAGAGCTATCAGAGAATTACCCAAGAGCCAAGTTGTATAAGGTCTTGTCAGGTAAAAATAAACCATGAGGAGTAAGCCAACATGTGACATAAGTAATCTTTCAGCAAATGGACTTGTTATAGTACATTATAAGCAAAAAAATTGGAGAGAAAAGGCTAGAATGATCCTTTACAACAGAGGTTGCCAATGGGGAGAGACTTTGTCTTCTCGCCTTGGGGATAGGTGGTAAAATCTAGACACCTTTTTGATTGTCATGACTTGGAGAAAGGAGAAGGTTAATACACCTGAAATCTAGGAGGAGAGGCCAGGGATGCTGCTAAATAGCCTACAGCACACAGGACAGCCTCTCCCAAAACAATGAGTTACTAGTCCTCACATATCAATAGTGCTAAGGTTAAGAAACCTTCCTTTAGAGAACCAAAGACCAGTCATGAGGTCTGTGCTCAGCACAACATTATTGTTTGAAACTATATTGTAAATTTTATATATTTCAAAATTCGGATAAAGAGTTGGGAATTGTCAAAATGAGTGCAGAAATGGCAAAAAAGAAAATTTAAAAAAGCAGAATTAAGCATAGAAAAGCATTATCCCAATAATAAAAATATTTGAAGGAATATGAAGAGTAAAAAGTAATTCCATGAGGACTAATCACTTCCCATTCTTGCTGCTCCAGGCCATATCTTTTTTTTTTTTTTTTTTTTTAAGATTTTATTTATTTGACAGAGAGAGACACAGCAAGAGAGGGAACACAAGCGGGGGGAGCGGGAGAGGGAGAAGCAGGCTCCCCGCGGTGCAGGGAGCCCGATGCGGGGCTCGATTCCAGGACCCTGGGATCATGACCTGGGCCGAAGGCAGACGCTTAACAACTGAGCCACCCAGGTGCCCCCAGGCCATATCTTATGTAATGAATGAAACTAGGCCAAGGAAAAACAGTTGCCCTGAGAAAGGAAGCTAGAATTCAAAAGTAGAAAGCATTTTACTCAGACAAAAAATAATAAGGTCTGTCTCCTATGGCAGACATAAGGAGACTATCACAAGTTGAAAGGGACATTTGCTCAGGTCAATATAAAAATGTACCATTATTGTGGTCATACATCTTCCGTAATTGAATGAAGCTAAAGGGCATTCTTAGGGTTATGTTTGGCATGGAAGAAACTAGAATTTATCTCCATGCCATATTAATCCTTCAGAATCACCAGGAGTCATAAAGTCATATTAGACTATGTTAAAACCTAGGAAAATCCACCATTCCAATATTTAATAATGATTTTTTTCTCAGTCCTTCTCCAATATTGCCTGTTTTCTTACTTGCATGATCAGTTTCTGTCTTGAAGACTTGTTTATTCTGTTTGCCCCTAAAAAAGCAGATATTCTAAGTTACCTTAAAAATAATAAATAAATAATGTGTGTGTATACACATATATATACATATATATATACATATATATAATAAACTGTTATATATGTGATTAGAAGAGTAACCATGAACTTAAGAATAGGTTTTAGACTCATAAATGATACTGTGACAGCGCATCTTTGTTTGCCTTTTGAAAAGTTATCTGTAAATTACCAACCTTACATATAAATGCTGTATTTCTGATTCTACCTAAAAATGTTTCCTCTGAGGAAAAAATGGGTAGTGTGGCTCATGGAAGAAAAATAACATGAAGGAAATGTCAGGTCTCAGAGTGGTGATTTGGGCTTCCTCTGCTGCCTGGCTTCCACATGACCCTGAGCAATGCCTGGCTTCTCTGGCCTTTAATTTATCCATTTCTAAGTGAGCATAACACCACTAGCTCTCAAGATTGTTGTGAGGAGACTCTAATAAAAATGCACTTTTCAAAAATGCTGCATAAATGCTAAACAGAGTAAAATATGTCTCGTTTCCATTACATTTATGGGAGCTTTACGTGTGGGTTCTTCTTTAATGAAGAGCACCTCACTGAGCTTCAGCAACCTTTTCAAATACCATAGAGGCAATCTTTTTATTTATGTGAATGCAAGATATGTCACTTATTCACACAGAGAAGTAACTTGATCATTCAATATATATTCTACTATATATACATATATATGTGAAATCTGTTCACAACTGCTGTTAGAGGTAAAGGATATAGCACTCTATTTTACAGAATAAAATATATTTCATATTTGGGTATAAAAGGAAGCACTGTGGATTTACTACCTATATTCTAGTTCATTGGATTTTTAGGGAAATTTTAGAGAATAATTAACTCTATCTTAGTGGATTTGAATAGAAGTAGGTATAGATGTAGAGACTATGCTCTAGGTTAGATTAATTACATGCTTTCTTATTTTAATTTGTTTTTATATATGTAGTTACAGGGCACCTGGGTGGCTCAGTCGGTTAAGCATCTGTCTTCGGCTCAGGTCACGATCCTGGGGTCCTGGGATCAAGTCCCGCATCAGGCTCCCTGCTCAGCGGGAAGCCTGCTTCTCCCTCTCCCTCTGCCATTGCCCCCACTTGTGCTCTCTGGCTCTCTCTATTTCTCTGTCAAATAAATAAATAAATAAATCTTTAAAAAAAGACAATTGTTATTTGAGTTATAAGTTATTGGCAATTTTGTCAATAGGCTCCTATCTAACTCTATAAATGCATATATAAGAGATTTTGGAGCTAAAATTTTACATAATCTACATTAAACATCATTTAGTATGCATAAGGCAGCTGGGGCCCAAAGTGAACATGTCCAACCTAGCCCTTTGCCACACACCTATTTGGCAGCTCAGCAGATACTAGTATTGATTTTTCTAACATGTTTCTACTATATGTAAATTTTAAGTAATTGTGTATCTATGAGAATGGCCCAAGAGAGTGGTTTTCAACACTGCCTCACCTAGGAGGTTTCTGATAAAGACCTAGGCCCAGGAAAAATGAATCAAACCTCTGAGTGAGGTCTTGGCATCAGTATTTTTATAAAGTTCTGCAAGTTCATCCTAAAGTGTAGCACGGGTGGAAAACCCACAGTTTAAAAACTACCTAGTTGCCAAATGTTGTCTTGAGCATTCAAACTGCAATTTTCTCTATTAACTGCTGAATTCCATGTTTCTTTCTTCAGTCACAGCCCAACCTCCACTGCAGGAAAACCCAAAACATAAGTGTGACTGTGGTCCTGCACCTGGCCCGGGGTTAAAACCAAACCCGGGTCCCTTTGCCTCCAAATTTCCTGTTGTTCACTATCTGCCATAGCAGGACAGACACAGAAACAGGGCACGAATACCCCAGCTCTTCGAGGAATAAAGGGTAATTACTGCATGGCTCTCTCTGTTATATTTCATCATCTTATACTGGGTACAAACTTGGCCGCTGGTTTTAGAAGCTGTGGCCCCCCTCAAAGATGACAGTGGCTTATCACTTAATTGAATGCTTCCATCACCACCATTGCCACCACCTCCAACCAGTATTTTGTTTTTGATTTTTTTTAAATATTTTATTTATTTATTTGACAGAGAGAGACACAGTGAGAGAGGGAACACAAAATGAAAAGAAAATTTCCTTCATAAATGTCATTTCCTACTGTTCCTTCAATGAGTTGAGTATTTACGTGTATGTGTGTGTGTGTGTGTTTAATCTCAACCACCTCTGTGTAAAGGAGAGCACAGTTTACCTTTCTAACATACTGTGTGTATAGGGGAGAGAGGCAAGATCCTGCTTTAAGCATTTATATGAATGACTGCATGTGTATATCTGTGGACCTTCTGAAAATGAAATTGAAAAATACTTCAATTTAAAAATCTTGTCATTCTTGCCTAAAATTTTTATATCTAAACTATCAGAAATATGTACATCGTTATAAATTTATAGGTGAAATAAGAGAATGCTATTTCATTCTCCACCTTGTTTTTTAAGGTAAGGAATTACAATGCAGTCACGTGTTTAAAATGTGTATTAACAGTTATAACTATATATATTTTTAAACTTCTCGTTTTATGCATCTTTTCATTTCCATCAGTGAAATTTAGCTTTCTCCTAACTTTAGGAATGTCTGAAGGGCAAATGATAAACTGAGTGAGTCTTAAAGCAAATTGCCCCATAGTGAATACATTAATTAGATGAATAATAATAATAATAACCAAGAAAAGGGATACACCAAGGTAAATCATAGTGTGAATATACAGAAGCCCATAAGTAACGTGGTCTGATAAAATGCATGCAATGGCATTAAAGAAACATTTGTCTTTATATAGCACGTGATTGGTATCTCAATATATTAAATACATATAATCAGGTATTTTTATTTTCTCCAAGTTTTACTAATGGTCTCATGGTGAACCACTGTATGAGTTTGTGGTTAAAACTCTAGATGTATATAAATGCTGAAAAAATAAAAGTCCAGACAATAGATCATAATTATTTTGAGAAGAGGTAGTAAAATTAAAAGCTGTGCATTTGGTAGCTGCACTATTCTCCTTGCATGGGAAAGAAAGCTTGCCGTCCTAAAGTAAATATTTTAAGATATTCTTCATTTCACTAATTTACAAATGAAAAGTAAACTGAAGAGTAGTAAATGTGTTCAAGTTCATGGTTATAATTATACATGCCTTCATAAAATAGAAATTTTCATATTTTGGTTTTGATTTCCATATTTAAATTTCTGCAAAACATATTCTTAAAATTCTGCAAAAAATATTTACAACCTAGTTATAAAAGATAAGTTTATAATGCTTATAATATATTTAGAATAAATTTAAATTATGAGTTACTTTTACCATGAGCTTATAAAAGTCATGAAACATCAACCCAGTGGGTTGGAAATATTGACAAAATATCAAAACTGTCTTCACTTACTACAGGATTCTGTTTTCCAACCTTACTTTGAGAAGATATGTCATTTTGACAAGCCAGTTAGCATGACTTACAACTCCCTGAACTCTTATATTTAATATAGTCAGGACCCTGCACTTCAAATTGTCATACACCATTATCATGTTTCAGGATGTCAGTCTCTTATCTGAAGGATATTACCTCCCCAAAGTGTAAATTCTTCTGATATTTTGTCTTTTGATGTCAGCATCAAAATATGTGATCTTTGATCACTAATCTAATCTTTTATGGAGCTGTAAACAGACAACAACAAAGTAAGAATTTTGTTTTGATTGGTACATTGTTATTTTGTGATCTTGTGATCCAGAGAATGATTTTTAGTGACTGCTTATGTCTTCTATCATTTAGGATCAAACCCAAACCCTTATTACTGCAAAATTTAAATGAAAATAATTTTTTAGCTATTTATGGCCTTTTGCAGCTTTCAAATTTAATTTTCAGAGCAGTAATTCTCCAAAGGCAAACTAAATTAATAAAATTTGATTCTTAGACACCTCTTGTGTACAACAATCAGTAGAATTTCACATGCTACATGCCTGGGTGGCTCAGTCGTTAAGCGTCTGCCTTTGGCTCAGGTCATGATCCCAGGGTCCTGGGATTGAGCCCTGCATCGGGCTCCCTGCTCTGCGGGAAGCCTGCTTCTCCCTCTCCCTCTGCCCCTGTTTGGGTTCCCTCTCTCACTGTATTTCTCTCTCTGTCAAATAAATGAATAAAATCTTTAAAAAAAAAAAGAATGGTTAAATAACAGTTTAGACAAATCATAAAAATTTTAGACATTTAAGACCTATCTGCATCCATGAACTAATGTGAATTTAATAAAATTGGACATCCTGAGTACTGACCTCTTTCTAAATATTGCCCAATAGTACCCATGACTGGAAAGGTCTACCACAGCAAATCAATGTAGCTAAACATTTATGTATACACATGGTAATTAATCATAGAATTATTTGTAAGAACAAACTAATGGGGGGAAAACTATATATTAAACAGTAGGAAATAATGTACAAATCACAATGTATTGATATAGTAGAATATTAGGAAATGCCAATATTTTACTTTCCATAAAAGGAGATTAATGCTTTCATGCGTTTTATTGTGCTGTTCAAGAGTTGGAGGTTTATGCCTCATCAGCCTACAGTATTCAAACAATGGAAAGCCTTCCTTGAGCAGAAATTATTCAAACATTTAACTTAACATGTGAATTTAAATATTCATGATTAAGAGAAAATACATGAAATCCAATGGACCTATATAATAAATACCTCTTCCTCAATCTCAAAAGCTTTTAAAATATTTAAGAAGCATATAAATCCCTCAGCTATCTGCAAGAGATGACTAGTGACTAGACTGAACACACTTATTTCACATTCTGTGAATGTTTGGATCATCTATACCTGCAAACACTGCTAGAAATTGAAGAAATGAAAGTCAGGTTTATGTCCTGATCAAACTCATCATTTATGGAAAACACAGGAGATGAGCATATACATGAAATATCTGAAGGCTTAATAGGAGACAACAATTCCCCATTTTCACATAGCTAACAAGTAGTTATGGACCTGAAGGCATCACTGAAGAAACTCTAAAATTTTTCATATGTCAGGAATTTGAATGGACAAATCCCCAAATCATATTTTTTATAAAAGGACCATGGCATTCTGCACTAAGAACCTGAATCTGAAATCATTCCAGTGGAAACAAATTAAATTTGTAGCTGAGTAAGGCAATGCATGAAAGCAAAATTCTCTCCACCAAATGAAACTCAAGAATGCAGTTTGACATTAATATTCTTTAATGATTTTATTTGAAAACTTGGTAATCATTCTAGTAGTTTCATCAAAGTGGCTAAGCAGAGAGGTTTAAACATCTATTTGAATTGTAGGGCGCCTGGGTGGCTCAGTCGTTAAGCGTCTGCCTTCGGCTCAGGTCATGATCCCAGGGTCCTGGGATCGAGTCCCACATCGGGCTCCCTGCTCGGCGGGAAGCCTGCTTCTCCCTCTCCCATTCCCCCTGCTTGTGTTCCCTCTCTTGCTGTGTCTCTCTCTGTCAAATAAATAAATAAAATATTTTTAAAAATAAATAAATAAATAAATAAATAAAATAAAAATCTATTTGAATTGTATAAACAAGTATGTTAATGTATAGATGGTTTTTTGATGATAAAAAAAGACATACAGGTAAAAACTGCAAAGAGAATAAGGGAAGATTCTAAATTATTGTTTAAACTAATACATATTCTTTGATAGCCTCTAAAATAACACTTACTATACTTTACTGAAATACACTGTATTATATTTGCTTCATCCATGCTAATAAATTTGGCTGAATCTCTTTAAAAAAAAAAAGAAGTGAGAGTAGATGATGACAAGTTGAACTTTTCTAATAAGTCTTACTGCAATGCAAATTTACATTCCATTGCTGTATATATAAGGAATAATTTGGACAGATGTTTAACTGACTTTCCCTATTAAAATTGGCCATAAATGAACTGTCAAATTCAAATTGCTCTAAGCACAAAAGCCAACAAAGTCAAATTAAAGTAACTAACAGTAAAAAAAGATTGCTCCATCTTCATGAAGGAAAAAAATTAAAAATAATTAAATGAAGGGTAGCCTTGTGTGTGGCAAATAAGATGAAATAATAACTTGAATTTGACCTACCCCAAGTACTTCTTTTAAGAATGTCTTTCTCCATGAAAGTAAAGACAGATAATGTTTGGTTTGGCTTGTGTTTTTTGTTTTGTTTTGTTTTGTGTTTTGTTTCTTCTGAGCCAAGTCAGTATTTTATCTTTACATATGAAAGATACAGGATTTCCCCCTGAGTTTGCATATTGAGAAGGGACATTTCATTCCATTTCAGGAAGAAACAGCAGGAGAGAAACATTCTGGAGACTACACCACCTCACTTTTTTCCAGGAGGGAGGAATGATTTAGCTGACTACTGCAACCAGGAGAGGGAAATAAATATGAAGACTGACCTTCAGAGCTCTCTCTTTGGGAACCCTGCCTGCTAAGAGGGTACTAGGGATCTGCTGATGTCAATGCCAGTCAGCTGTCCAACACTGCCTCTGACATCATAGTGCTCTCATGTGGACTACACATTGAGGTCCTTTTGGCCATAAGTCCATTCCACCTTCTCCGGGTTAGATTCATCAGGAAAAAAAAAAAAAAGTTGATTTTGATTTTGAGTCTAGCTCCAAAATGATTCTAACCTTGGGTATTAAAGAAGTGTGCTATTTTTCATTCTTTTACAATCTACATATACACGATACCAACACATGATGGCAATTCTATCAATTAAATCAATTATCTTAATCAATCAAGTTTTCCTTTAGAATTTAAATAAAATATGAAGCATATCTGCTTCTTCATAGGACTCTTCATTTTCCACCTCATATTATTCTGTTTCTGTGACCATTTTATGCATGTTACACTGTTTCATGTATTTTGCCTGTATTTTCTTTGTTTGGTACTTTAAGTTGTTTCACATGGGAGGGAAAATCTGGTCAATGTTAATCCATCTTGGCCAGAAGTGGAAGCACTTGGTTTTCCATTTGTACTGTCTCTATATATCCATCTATAATTATTCTCAAAAAAGCCATCGAAAACATTCAATTATATTTGCCAAATAGTCTAGCATATTAGATAATTTATACATTCAATTTAATTTCATAGTGAGCTACTCCTAAGAGCCCTTCATCCTTTGATCCAAATAGTCCTTGTCATTTTCTTTTTATTGGCTTTATTTTTTACAGCAGTTTTAGGTTCACAGCAAAATTGAAAAGAGAGTACAAAGAGTTCACATATACAATCTTCCCCCCAAAACACAAAAATTCCCCCACTATCAACATCCCCACCAAAGATGTGGATTTGTTACAACTGATGAACCTATACAACACATCATAATCATCTAAAGTCCATAGTTTACATTAGGGCTCATTTTTCAAGAATAAAGAATATTCTTTAAGTTTGGATGAATGTTTAATAATATGTATCCATCATTATGGTACCATACAGAGTATTTTCACTGTCTTAAAAATCCTCCGTGCTCCATCTATCGATCAATCCTTATACCCCACTCCTGATAACCACTGATCTTTTTTAGTGTTTCTAAAGTTTTACCTTTTCCAGAATGTCATGTCATATGTTAGAATCAGATAGTAGATAGCCTTTTTCAGATTGGTTTCTTTCACTTAATTATACGCATTTAAAATTCTTCTATGTATTTTCATGGCTTGATGGTTCATTTCTATATAGCAGTAAATAATACCCCATTGTCTGGATGTGCCAGAGTTTATTGATCCATTCATCTAATGAAGACCATCTAGGTTGCCTGCAAGTTTTAGCCATTATGAATGAAGTTTCTATAAACATCTCAGTGTCTAGGTTTTTGTGTGGGCACAAATTTCCAACTCTGTGGCATAAAGATCAAGGAGCATAACTGCTGGATTGTATGCTAAGAGTTTGTTTAATTTTACAAGAAACCACCAAACTGTCTTCCAAATTGGCAATAAATGAGAGATCTTGTTGCTCCACATGTCCACCAACATTTGGTATTGTAAGTGTTCTGGAAGTTGGCCATTCTAGTAGGTGTGTAGTAGTTTTAATTTGCATTTCTCTGATGCCATATAATGCAAGCAGCTTTTCATCTTCTTATTTGCCAGCTGTATATCTTCTTTGGTGAGGTCTTTTGTTAAGGTCTTTGGCTCATTTTATAAATGGCTTGTTTGTTTTATTGTTGTATTATAAAAATTCTTTGTATATTTTTGATAATAGTCTTTTATTAGATGTTATCTTTTGCAAATAATTTCTCCCAATCTGTGGCTTGTTTTCTCATTCTCTTGACATTGACTTTTGCAAAACAGAAGGGTTTTTTTGTTTGTTTTTTATTTTAATTTAATGAAGTCCAGCTTATCAGTTACTTCTTTTATGGATTGTGCCTTTGGTGTTCATCTAAAAAGTCATCACCATACCCAAGAACCTAGGATTTCTCTAATGTTACCCTCAAGAAGTTTTATAGTTTAGGGGCACCTGGGTGGTTCAGTTGGTTAAGCATCTGTCTTGGGCTCAAGTCATGATCCCAGGGTCCTGGGATCGAGTCCCACATCGGGCTCCTTGCTCTGTGGGGAATCTGCTTCTCCCTCTCCCTGCCCCCCACTTATGCTCTCTCTCTCTCACTCTCTAATAAATAAAATCTTTAAAAAAAAGTTTTATAGTTTCATGTTTTATATGTGCATCTACTTTGAGTTAATTTTTCTAAATGGTATAAGGTCTGTGACTAGATCCTTTTTTTTTTTTTTTGCATGTGATGTCATTTGTCCAGTACCATTTATTTAAAAGATTTTCTTTACTTCATTATATGACCTTTCTTCTTTATTAAAGATAAATTGACTATATTTACATAGGTCTACTTTTGGCCTCCCTATTCTGTTCCATTGATCTATTTGTCTAGTCTTTTGCCAATACCTGTCTTACTGACTACTGTAACTTTATAGTAAGTCTTTGGTCAATACTGTCAGTCCTTTAACTTTGTCCTCCTTAAATACAGGTTTGACTATTTTGGGTCTTTTGCCTCTCCATATAAGCTTTAGAGTCTTTACTGAGATCCACAAAAATAGCTTGCTAGAATTTTAATTGGAATTGCACTCAGAAGAATGGACATCTTCACAATTTTGAGTCTTCCTATCCATGAAGATGGAGTAGCTCTCTTTTTAGTTCTTTATTGATTTTATTCATCATAATTCATCATAATTTTGCAGTTTTCTGCATATAGATTTTCTGTGTTTTGTTTTATATATATATAAATAAAAGTTAAATAAATACTGTTAGATTTATACCCAAACTTTTCATTTTTAGGGGGTGCTAAATAGATGGTATTGTGTTTTTAAATTCAAATTCCACTTGTCCACAGCTAGTATATAGGAAAGCAATTGATTTTGCATATTAACATTTATCCTGTACCCTTGCCATAATCACTTTATAGTTTCAGAGGCTTTTGGTTGGTTCTTTTGGATTTTCTGCATAGACAACCTTGTCATCTTCTGTCATGTCAACAAAAATTTTATTTCTTCCTTCCCAATTTGTATACTTTTAATTTCCTTTTCTTGTCTTACTGGCTTAGCTTAAACTTCTAATTCTATGTATACAATGTTGCAAAAGAGTGGTGAGAGAGGACATCTTGCCTCCTCTCTAATCTTAGTGGGAAAACTTTAAGTTTCTGAACCATTAAGTATGATGCTAGCTATAGTTATTATCAAGTAGAAAAAATATGCTCCCATTTTATTTTACTGAAAATTATTATCATGAATGGGTATTGGACTTGATCAAATGTTTTTTCTGCATTTATTGATATGATCATGTGATTTTTCTTTCTTAGCCTATTGATGTGATGGACTACATTAATTTATTTTTAAACATTGAAACAATATTTCCTATCTTGGATAAATCCCACTTAGTCACGGTGTATAATTCTTTTTATAACATTGTTGGATCTAATATATTTTGTTGAGGATGTTGTATCCATATTCATGAGAGATTGATCTGTAGTTCTTTTCTTATAATGTCTTTGTCTAGTTTTGGTATTAAGGTAAAGCTGCCCTCATAAAATGAGTTGGGAAGTACTCCCTCAGCTTCTAATCCTCTGAAAGAGATTGATATAATTTCTTCCTTGAATGTTTGGAAGAATCCACCAGTGAAGAACTCACCTGGGCCTGGTGCCCTTTTGTTTGGAAGATTAAATTTCTTTAGTAGATATAGGCCTATAGAAATCATCTATGTTTTCTTAGTCTTTGGTAGGTTGTGTCTTTCAAGGAATTTGTCCTTTTCATATAGGTTATCAAATTTGTGGGCATAGAATTGTTCATTGAATCCCTTTATTATCATTTTAATGTATATGGCATTTCTCTTTTATTTCTGATAATAACTTGTGCCCTCTTTTTTTGTCCTTAACTCTGCCAGAGGCTTATACAATTTACAATTCTTTTTTCTCTCCTCTCTTAACATATCCATTATACTTTTTGCAATAACTTTTTTAGGTGTTGCTAATTCAAGTCCAGTTTCAAATACACTATACCACTTGATGAGTAGTCTGAGTTCCTCATAATAATAACATAATCCTAATTTCTCCCTCCTGTGTCTTGTTTTATTGCTGTCATTCATTTTACTTACAATAAACACACATAAGTACATATATATTAAATATACATATTATACTTTATATTTACATTTATTATTTATACTATATTTATATTACACATATTTACAGACTAAATATATATATATATATATATATATATATATTTCTGATATACATAACATAAAATCAAATACACTGTTGGCATCATTATTTTGAACTGTTGTTAGATCAATTAAGGAGAAGAAAAATAACAGTTTTTATTTTACCTTCACTTATATTTTTGATGCTCTTCTTTTCCTCATGAAGACTCAAGTTTATGACACATATCATTTTCTTTCTCTCCAAAGAGTTTTTAACATTTCTTGCAAGGCAGGTCTACTGGCAACAAATTTCCTCAGTTTTTGTTTGTCTGAGTAAATAATTATTTGTCCTCCATTTTTAAAGAATAATTTATCAGGGTACTGAATTCTGTGTTGTTATTGCTTTTTCTTAACAATATGTATTTCACTCCACTCTCTTATTGTTTGCATGGTCTGAAAAGAAGTCAGAAGTAAGTCTTATATTTGTTCCTCTATAGTTAAGGTGTTTTTTCCTCTGACTTGTTTCAGAATTTTTTTATCTTTGATTTTCTATAGATTAAAAATGATATACCTAGGGTAGTTTTCTTTTCTTCTTTTTTCTTTTCTTTTCTCTTTCCTTCCTTCCTTCCATCCTTCTTTCCTTCCTTCCTTCTTTCCTTCCTTCCTTCCTTCCTTCTTCCCTTCCTCCCTCCCTTCTTTTCTTTCTTTCTTTCCTTCTTTCCTTTCCTTCTTTCCTTCTTTCCTTCTTTCCTTCTTTCCTTCTTTCTTTCTTTCTTTCTTTCTTTCTTTCTTTCTTTCTTTCTTTCGTCATTTATCTTACCAGTGTTCTATGGATCTGTGGTTTGGTGTCTGAATTTATTTTGGGAAACTTCTCAGTCATTGTTTTAAGTGTTTCTTCTCTTCCTTTCTCTCTTCTTGTATTCCCATTATGTGGATGTTACAACTTTTGTAGTTATCACTCAGAACTTGGATAGTCTGTGTTTTATTTTGTTTTGTTTTGTTTTTAGTCTTTTCCTTTGATTTTGGGTTTTAAGGATTCTATTGATATATCCTAAAGTTTAGAGATTCTTTTCTCAGCTATGTCCAGTCTAATAATAAACCTGTCAAAGGCATTCTTCATTTCTGTTACATGGGAGGGAATCAATGGAAAGATGAGATAATCTCCATAGTACATACATAACATTGGTATACAAAAATTTCACCTTGTTCCCTGTATTGGTTTGATAGGACTGCCCCAACAAAATACCATAAGTTGGTGGCTTAAAAAACAGAATCTATTTTCTCATAGTTCTGGAGGCTGAAAGTCCAAGATCAGGGTGCCAAGAATGGTTGGTTTCTCCTGAGGCCTCTCTCCTTCACTTACAGATAGTGGCCCTCTTGTTGCCTCTTTTCATGGCTATCTCTCTGTATATATATCCCTGATGTCTCTCTCTATGTCCTAATCACCTCTTTTAAGGATGCCAGACAGATTGAATTAGAACTCACCCTTATATCCTCATTTTAACTTAAATCACCTCAATAATGGCTCTGTCTTCAAATACAGTTTCTGAGGACCTGGAAGTTAGGCTTCCACATTGACTTTTGGAGGGACACAATCCAATCCATAATATCATCTAAATTTTTAAATGCTTTTTTATTATTGCTCCCCACAGTAACCAATGCCTCAAATTCCTTAAAATTTAGTGTTCTACAATTTAAACAAATATTAACATCTCCTTATAGGTGTGTTTCTCCATTGTGCTTC
Organism: Mirounga leonina; assembly: GCF_011800145.1. Taxonomy (NCBI): domain Eukaryota; kingdom Metazoa; phylum Chordata; class Mammalia; order Carnivora; family Phocidae; genus Mirounga; species Mirounga leonina. The sequence goes on from NW_023270268.1 coordinate 58,722,233, forward strand.
TCATTTATCACTTACTCTTCCATCTTTTACATCTTCCCCAAATTTATTAATATTTGTCTTCCACTATTGTTTTCTCTACTTCTATATTAATTCTAGTATATTTCTACCACTTTATTACCATTTACCTAGGAGCTTAGAAGTGAGATGTGTTAATGAGATATTCAAGCTACATATTTTATCAGAAATTAAACAAATATTTTTTTACCTGAACTGGTTACTGGTAAAATCACTAAAATAAACACAGATATTTTAATGTTTTCCTCTAAACTGTTCTCTTCCAAAATATGTAAAAAGGTCTTCAGCCAGAGAGTATAATTAGAATTTGTCATCCTGAGTAGTCATGTTGGACCTGGGGTGAGCCTTTTGGCTTCCTAATAGCATAAGTTTGGGCTGAGAGCTGCCAATGAGCTAAATATGATCAGCACTGATTCTTTCAGTGCCAATGGCTATATGTATATGATGATTAAAGAAATCCACTTATGTCTCTTATGGATAGAAGCCTGGTTCCACTAATTACTGTAATAACTGAGGCATTTGAAGAAATGTTAATTTAAATATAGTGTGGGAGTTCCACTTGCACCATGACAATGTAAGGAGTTCCATGAATCTGCTCCCCAGTGAAACTGGGGGGAATAGTAAAATAGAAGAGCAAGATTTAAATTCTCTGGCAATGGCCTGGAGGGCATAGAGAAAATTAAAAAATAAATCCCACTTATTCAAGAAAATATACTAATACTCAGTAGGAATTGTAAGTCTATTGTACCTTAACTAAATCCCATGTCATCCCTCCTCCTCCTAGCTCAGTGAGGTAGAAACTCTACTTCATACTGGTATAGTCAGTAAGACAGGGCTCCCTCTCCCCCAAGGTCCCTGACAGAGGATTATCTATGGAGAGGCAGGACATCATCATTTTGCATTTTGCATTCAGCTACCTACTGGTGAGGCTAGGTTCTGGGGAATAAAACCAAGAGGTAGGGATTCCCTAATTCTTCCAATCCCTATTTGTACAACAGAAATTCTACATAATGTAGGATGCCACTGAGAATATTGGTGTCCTGATTATCCTTGGCCTGGTTCATCATGTGAAATCACCATGTTTTGCTAAAATAGGCAAACTAAGGAGACCTAGGCCTGCTTTGCTCTATCTACTGAGCACTCAGCACCTAAAGTAGGGGTGTCAGGGAGAAGGATATCATTTTCCCTACCCCCAGCAACAGTGGTATGGCTCAGAGATTTTGCCTGGGAGGAGAAGCAGCCATAGAATAAAAAACTATAATGCCTCTCCAAAAGAACTGACTTCATTTGGCACAGAGTATGCAGAAGTTCATGCCTAAGGGCACTCTCTAAACAATGGAAGTTATAATAAAAAGTAACTGATAGGAATTGATGGATTCATTAGAGATATAGGCTAAACTGTAGGGAGGATAGTTTTTCAGAGAGTAATTGGGAAAAGATATAGCTGAGAAGAGCCCTTCTGAGATCAGAACAAATCTCAAATACTGACCTCTGGAGCTCTTCCTTGTAAAGAGACCGAATTTGATTGGATTAGTCTGTGAGGCAAAGTATACCATAGCATATTGTTGAAAACAATAAAGCAATTAGCTGGCAATGAATGTGGTCAAAGAAAGATAGTCAGAGTTCTCCCAAAACCACTGTTTTGGTTATGAGCATACCCAAAGATGTGTCTCTTAAGATCAACATCAGAAGCTTCACACTGGGGGTGGGGGGAGTTGGAATAAATCTCACCAGAATAATCTAGTCAGTCACTAAACAAGTAAATAAGCCAATAATAATTGCAAAGCCCAGGGTGCCTTGGTGGCTCAGTCAGTTAAGTGTCTGCCTTCAGCTCAGGTCATGATCCCAGCGTCCTGGGATTGAGCCCCGCATGGGGCTCCCTGCTCTGCGGGGAGTCTGCTTCTCCCTCTCGCACTCCTCCTGCTTGTATGCCCTCTCTCGCTGTGTCTCTCTCTGTCAAATAAATAAATAAAATCTTAAAAAAAAAAATTGCAAAGCCCAGATTAGGGAAAGGAACAGTACATAAAATTGTTATATTATATAAAATGTCCAGTTTCTAACAAAAACAGCAACAAAATGATATACGCAAATAAGCAAAAACGTATGATACATACACCAAAGAAAATAGTATGCAACAGAAACTGTAGAGTCACTCAATGTTAATTTTAACAGAAAGACTTTAAAGCAGCAAGTATAAATATGCTCAGAGAACTAAAGCAAAACATGCTTAAAGAGGCAAAGAAAGATATAATAACAATGTTGCATCAAACAGAGAATATCAACAAAGAGACACAAATTATATGTCAAGAGAATAAAATGGAAATTATGGATTGAGAAATATAGTAACACAAAAAATTTACCCAGAGTAGCTTAACAGTAGATTTGAACTGATGGAAGAATTAACATACTTGATAATAGGTGGATGAAGACTGCAATTTGAAGAACAGAGAGATAAAAGAATGGAGAAAAATGAAAACAAATTAAAAAAATTCATGACACCATTAAGCACACCAACATACACATGGAATATCAAAAAGAGAGAGGAGTGAAAGCAGCAGAAAAATATTTAAAGAAATAATGCCTGAAAACTTTCTAAATCAATTGAAAAACATTAACTTACACATACAAGAACTTCAACAAACTCCAAGTAGGCTAAATACAGTTATCTGTAAGTAGAAATATCATAGTAAAAATGCTAAAAGACAAAGAGAATATCTTGAAAGTAGCAAGATCCACTTACAAGTGAATACTACTAAGATTAACAACTGATTTTTTAAAAGAAACAATGGAAGACACAAAGCAGTGGAACAAGATATTCAAAGTGCTCAAAAAAAAAGAAATTAAAAACTTGTCAAATAGAATTATGTGTCAAGAAAAGCTATCTTTCAAAAATGAAAGACAAAATAAAGACATCCCCATATAGACAAAACCTGATATAATTTTTTTGCTAGCAGATCTGCCTCACTAAAACTACTAAAGGATGCTCTTCAGGCTGAAAGCAAGTGACCCCAGACAGTAATATGAACTCACATGAAAAGCAAAAGGTAATAGTAAAAGTAATTATGTAATTATAAAAAATGGTATTATAAAGGATTTTTAAAATTTTTCTTGTAACTGGACTAATAATTGCATAAAACTACATGCATATAATATATTTGGGGGGCTATAACATACAGAAACAATGTATTTGCTAATAACAGCACAAAGGTAATGGGTGGGAAAAAAGCCGCATGGCACTGTACTGTATTTTATGTGAAAAGAGACAAGTCTTATGCATAAATATCAGCTTGAATATCCTGGGCTGCCTGGGGAATTATAAACAGATTTTTAGAGAATAAGCTACAGACTAGGAACATGCATTTAGGATGTTATATTAGCAAGAGTAATTTTGTGTAGTTTTTACCATTACACATGTTGGAGCATTTATTTCAGGCTTTAGAAGTTTCTTTAACCAACAGAAACATTATTTGATGACTGGGGTGATTCTGTAAGTGATATAAATATAATTACCTAAGCCATTTAGCTGTGATCTGTAAGGAAATTAATGTCAGCAGTAAGAAGACTAAAGATCCTTTTTATGCAGAGATAACACAGTTGGCAAAACTGTTATGGCTGATAACTTGGAAAGCAGTCCATGGACCTAACAAGACCATAGCTCTGTGGGAAGTTTTTGGAAAGAAATGGAATGACAGTGTTGGCATTTATTTTCTGTTTTTACTACAGTACTAAACAAGAGAGATGAGCTCAGGCACAGAGAAGAATTGAGTTTTCAGGCAGAAATGTAAGAGAATAAATAAAGTCCAGAAATGTGTGGCTTAGCCAGTTTGGAAAACCCAGCTGCTTCTTGGTCTCAAAATCTAGTAAATAAGAAAAAACTTGTTCGAGTGATAAATGTCCATTAAGTTTCCCATTAAATAAGGTCACTTAGCCTTGTGACAAAGTACAAAATAAGGGTCTTTCCTTCACACCCACACCTATAATTTCAAATAACTTCACATTGAAAGAGAATGAATAGTTTGAAGAAGTTGAGAAATAAAGACAACTTAAGACCTATGTCTAGGAAGAACAAAAAACAAAAAACTTTGAGTAGATTACTGGAACTCAGACATTTCTAGAAGCAAATTGATCAGAACCCTGCTTATGTTTTTAGGGGTGTGGGCAGGGACTGTTTTACCAAGGACAGAAAAAGTCTAATGTAGTAGCGGCTTTGTCTATTTCTTTTGTCCACAAACTTTCAATAACAGGATATAAACTGTGAAAGCTGTGCAGACCCCAGTGAGAAAATAATTTCCCAATAATCACTTTAGATGATGACATAGTACATGATAAGCGAGGTAGGACTTCACAAAAATGAGGAAACATACACACACCTACATATAGGACATTGAAGAGACTTGACAAGGCTATTTCTCCCAAAGAGTAGAATATAAGTCTAATTAAGGAAGTTTCCAAACCTACAGGAAAGGAAGTTTTTACAAAGCTTATTCAGCAGGATTTCATGATTGTTACAGAGATTGCTATGTGTGATTTCCTATCTCTACTCTTCTGAAAGGGAGTGTTTATAGTCATCATTTTCTCCTTGTTAACCATTATATAGTGGATGTTAGGGAAAATAACTTTTCTTTTTAGTTTATAACTTGACAATACCTAATGAACTATATAAACAGTGACCTGATACACAGGACTTCATAATTGCTTGATATTTTGGGACTTTGAGATGAACATAATGATGGTATTTATGGAATAGTAATTAAGGCCTAACATATATATTGCATTTCTCCTTTTGGACACACACATCTCTACAACTTTGGAAGTTAGTATGAAAAGTATCTTACTTTAGGGTCCCCTGGGGGGCTCAGTTGGTTAAGCATCTGACTTTTGATTTTGGCTGGGGTCATGATCTCAGGGTTGTAAGATTGAGCCCCATATCAGGCTCTGCACTGGTCATGGAGCCTGTTTAAGATTTTCTCTCTTCCTCCCCTTCTGCCCTTCCTGCCATGCACTCATGTTCAATCTCTCTCTCTCTCAAAAAAAAGAAAACAAATGTATTTTACTTTAGCCAATGAAAGGTTGGCAGAAGTTATATGAGTTCCATGTTCTCCTACCCTTGCCATAGTAATTAGGGTACTATATGACATGATGGTGATTCCATCCATCTGGCTCTCTGAATGACCACTATACTTAGAGCCCCTCCACTGGACTGTGTTGGCATGTATTGTGACTGAGAAATGTAAGTGAGTTTAAGCCACTGAGACATTGCCTTTGTTAGTTAATGAGCATAACCTGGATTATTCTGATTCATTCTGATTGAATGCTTTGAGGATAAAGTGACTGTAATCTGTACTGGAAATAAAGTGACCAGAAAGCCCAACAAGCAAACCAGCAAAGAAACTGAATAGCTGCTCATGTGATTCTTTTCCTCCTCTTCACTGGACTGAAATTTTCAGTTTCTTTTGTACTTAGGTATGGTTGTATAACTTAATTCTAGCCATTGGAATATGAGCATATATGATGTGTCTTACTTAGAGCATGACTTACTATTCTACTTTTTAGTACCTTAAAACTGCAAACATCTATTATCTCACAGTTTCTGTGGGTCAGACACACTCGTACAGCTTAGCTGGGTCCTTGGGCTCATGGTCTCTTACAAGGTGCGGTCATGTCAAAACTTGATGACAGAAGATATACTTCCCTGGCAATCACTGATTTAGTTCTGTTTCTACAATGTTTCCTATTCCAGAACTCATAAATGGAATCATAAAGTACATAGCATTCTAAGACTCGCTTCTTTCACTTAGCTATAGTTATTTAAGATTCATCCATGTTTTCACATGACTTGATAGTGCATTCTTTTTACTGGTGAATAGTAGTCCACTGTATGGATGTACTACAATTTGTTTCTCCATTCACCTTTCAAAAGACTTAATGAATACTTCCAGTTTTTGGTGATTATGAATAGAATTCTTATGAACATTCGTAAATGGTGCTGGGAAAATTGGACAGCTACATGTAAAAGAATGAAACTAGATTACTTTCTAATACTACATATAAAATAAACTCAAAATTGATTAAAGACATAGATATGAGACCTGAAACTACAAAAATCCTAGAAGAGAGCACAGGAAGTAATTTCTTTGACATCAGCCGTAGCAACATTTTTCAAGGTATGTCTCCTAAGGCAAGGCAAACAAAAGCAAAAATAAACTATTGGAACTACATCAAAATAAAAAGCTTTTGCATAGCAAAAGAAACCATCAACAAAACAAAAAGACAACCTACTGAATGAGAGAAGATATTTGTAAATGATATATCTAATAAGGGATTAATATCCAAAATTATATAACTCAATACCCAAAAACCAAATAATCCAATTAAAAAATGGGCAGAAGAAATGAGTAGACATTTTTCCAAAGAAGATATACAGATGGCTAACAGACACATGAAAAGATGCTCAACTACACTAATCATCAGGGAAATGTAAATCAAAACTACAATGAGATATCTATCTCCTTACATTGGTTAAAATGGCTAAAATCAAAATGACAAGAAATAAGTATTGGCAAGGATGTGGAGAAAAATGATCCTTGCGCACTATTTGTGGGAATGTAGTAAATTGGTACAGTCACTGTGGAAAACAGTATGAAGTTTCTTCAGAAAACTTAAAAATAGAAATGCCATATAATCCAGTAATTCCACTACTGCATATTTGCCCAAAGAAAACAAAAACACTAATTTGAAAAGATATATGCACCTCAATGTTTACTGCAGTATTATTTACAATAGCCAAGACATGGAAGCAACCTAAGTGGCCATCAATAATAGATGGATGGATAAGGAAAACGTGACACACACACACACACACACACATACAGAGGAATACTATATAGCCATAAAAAAGGATGAGATCAAGCCATTTGAGGCAACATGGATGGACCTAGAGGGTATTTTTCTAGTGAAAAAAGTCAGATTAAGAAAGACAAATACCATATAATTCCGCTCATAAATGGAATCTAAAACACACACACACACACACACACACACACCCCTAAATGAGTAAACAAAGAGCAGAATCAGACCTATAAATACAAAGACCAAGCTGGTGGTTGCCAGAGGAGAGCGTGATGAGGGGTTGGGTGAAATGGGTGAAGGGAAGTGGGAGATACAGGCTTCCAGTTATGGAATAATTAAGTTACAGGAATAAAAGACACAGCATAAAGAATGTAGCCAATGATATTGTAAGAGTAATATTAACAGGACAGATGGTAGCTATACTTGTGAATGTAACATAATGTGTAAATTTGTGAAATCACTAGTTATACACCTGAAATTTATGTAACATTGTATGTCATCTATACACAAATAAATCAGACAACAAAAAAGAAAACTTATGCCCACACAAAGCCTGCACATCTGCACATGAATGTTCACAGGATTTCTAGTCGTATCTCCGTTTGATCCTCATAACACTTCCTTGTCTGCCAGCTAGCTCTATGCACAGCAGCCCAGAGAACTCTGAAGTCATGCATTGGATGGAGGAGCCAAAGATGCATTAATCCTGCGTATTTTGGAAAAAGCCCCCTACCAATTAGGAAGACTGTGGGATCTTGGTGGAATTTATTGCACTTTTTTTGTGTAGTTATTTTTATAGCAGCTGGCATTACTTTGTTTATCCCTTTCTTCTTTCTTCATCCTATTTACACACCATGAAGAATAAAGTCCTAATTGGTAATAATGAACTTTAATATGATATAAAGAAGGATTTAAATTGATAAAATATTGGCCCATTTGAGAAGTTAATATTTTTGAAGAGAGGTAATCCCTCCCCTTAATCAGCAATGGAAAAGTAAAGGGGACACCTAACAAATTCTTGCTTTCCCTTCCCAAAACCAAATAATTAAGGCACAATACAATTATATGATTCAGAAGAAGCAAAAAAGGAGAAATATACATATTATTTCCTTGCTTATCTTCTGTACTTACATGTGACTGGCATGATGTGATTCCTTAAATGAATGCTGTAATGAGGTTGTAGCAGTCTGTTGGGATTATTGCTCATTACATAGAAGGCTTGGGGTCCATTAACTGTAGTCTCTTATTAAGACATTCCATTCTAATTTCTAGCTGCTCTCAGATAAAATATGGTTCTTTTGCAAGTTCCGTGGCCACTTACCGCCTTTATCTCATATGCTTTACCTTTTGTACCATGCTGTGGTTGTCACAGGAAAACCCAAAGCTCCCAATCTCACAGGACAACTCCTGTACTACACACACTTCTGCAACTTGACTGCACATGCAGACTGCACATTCCATATCTTTCATAAACTATGAGCTTGAAGATGGGTGCATTTTCTTTTGTACTTGGATATGCAGGCATATCATTTGTGTAAGCCCTTTCCCACTTCTGTATCACAAGGAATGGTTATAAGTATGGTGACTCAGCAGCTAGTCACTCAAGGAGTTAGATCTGTTAATTTGGCCTTCCATCCAATATACTCTAATTTTTAAAAGATTTTCTTGAATCTTCCTTAGCTTGGTTTGGCAGTTGAAACTACTCAATGATCTGTCCCTCCTCCCAAAATGAAAGAAGTAAATGACTACACAAGCACTGAGCTCCCTCAGAGGACATCCTACCTTTGCATCTTATCTTTCCCATTATTTATATGGGAAGAAGCTTGAAACACCGAATCTGCTGAAATGAAAAAACTAAGGTAATGAGGGTCTAATGCAGGGTGGTGACATTCATGAGTTGGTCAATCCTGAATGTAGTATACATAGTGGCTTTTATTCTCAATTGTCACTTTTAGTCTTTAGGGTTAAATGGGAAATACCTGGCTTGGCACCAAATCCAATCACGTTATACTGTTACTATTACCGTAGTTTCGTATGGTTACTGACAGGACTGATTCTGAGACAAGTGGAATCTGGGGAAATTATAATCTGGGGGCATTTCTCAGAAGTAATTAAATTTATTGTTAAAGTCAGATCTCTGCACTTGCCATCTGGCTATTAATCCTTTCTTTTGGCTTCTTATCTCTCAACTTAGTAAATATATACTTAAAAATTTTTTTGCACCTTGTTCTTTTCTTTTTTGACTTCTGCTTTCTATGTATCCCCTTCTTGATAATGTTTTCATTGATTTCAGACTGTCAATGAATTAACACCCAAATTTTACATTTGTTTTTGCTGCGGTTAAATGTCTACTACCTTTTCTACCCATGCACCCCTCCAATTGGACACACAAAACAAAATGTAACAAAAATAATTGAACTTCCAGAATGAGCATCATTGAGAACATATGATCTTGCATTTGTTCTGATGCTGCCTGCTGTCCTCATAATTAATTGCCTTATAAGCCTTTCAGGTCCCCACTGTATTGAAGGATACATGAGGAAGAAGAATCATGTCTTCACTTTGCATTGCTATGGGAAGATTCATGAGTACATGGGCACATCCAACATTATAGGGTCATATAATCACTTATCAAGATGAGTTGAGTTTAGGAAAACATGCTTTATTTCTTATGACGAAGAAAACCTTACGATGAAGAAAATAGAACACAATTTTCCATTTACTATTCTTCCAGGAATAATGAGATTTAGTAGTCATCAATACATAATACACTATAAAGAAAAAGAAATTTCAAGAAGAAATTTGTCGAACAGTATGGTGAAACTGCTTAAAGTAAACAATTCTCACTGTAGATTAATCTCTTCAACACAAATCAATTATTCACTTTCAAGACATGTTATGGACTGAATGTTTTCATCCTCCTCAAATTCCTGTGTTGAAGCTCTAAACCTCAGTGCAGCTGTATTTGGAGATGGGGCCTCTAAAGAAGTAATTAAGGTTAAATGAGTCGTAGGAGTGGGGCCCTGCTCTAATAAGATTACTGCCCTCATGAAAAGAGACATCAGAGCGCTCACTCTGTGTGCGTGCACTTGTGCACATGCATCAAGGAAAGGCAATATGAGAACATATCTGCTAGCCAGGAAGGGAGCTCTCACCAGAAACCTGAAACCAAATCAGTTAGAACCTTGATCTTACACCTCTAGTCTGAAGGCCTGGGAGAATATAAATGTCATATAAGCCGCCCAGTCTATGGCACTTTGTTATGGCAGCCTGAGCAGACTAATACAACACACTCTCACACATTATTTTATTTGTTCAAATTTAAAATTAAAAGAAAAAAGAATTAAACATTTTCAACACTCAATGTATATTCTTATATGTAATGTCTTGTTTTCACCATACCATATGTGTTTTAATCTATATTTCTGACATAAAAGGATATCAATTCTATATTTTAAAAATAGATATGGAATATGTCAAATAAAAGAGTCATTTAGGCTTAAAATATGTATAATAAGTATAAGTTACTATGCTACATCTTAACAATGTAAGCTATTTTTTTATTCTATAAAACTGATTGTATCTGGCTCTGTATTCCCACTTGCAAACTTTAGAAGAGAGTGTATAACAGCTGTTTCTGTAGCTTCTTTCCTGAGGCTTATGTAGCATGGAAACATACGAATGGGGCAAGAAGTGAAGCCTCTGGTCACTAACTGACATTGGTTATTTAATGCTGAATCTCTGATATCTGTGAAATCTGGCTATTAAGTCTTGTTCTGGCCCATTTCAGGCAATGAGAACATGGTAGAAGACAGAGAGCTCTCAGCAGTCCTGCTTATGTCTATCCCCAAAGCCTGATAAGATGTCTGGCACCTATTAGGAATTTCATAAATACTTGTGTGATGAATGAGTGAATATTTTTAACTGCTCCTTTTCCTGTCCACACCCCATCCTCTTTTAATTCTTATATCATTTAAAATGTTTTCACTGTAAAGCAATTTCAGAGCTACCTTCAAATACTGTCTCTTTTTGAACCATACCCCAGTCCAGTCAGACATCAATTCCACAGTGTATATTGCTCAAGTATATATTCCTATTAAATCCTAATTTAGGGGCACCTGGGTGGCTCAGTAGGCTAAGCATCTGCCTTCGGCTCAGGTTGTGATCCCAGGGTCCTGGGATCGAGCCCTGCATTGGGCTCCCAGCTCAGTGGGAGCCTGCTTCTCCCTCTCCCTCTGCCTGCCGCTCCCCCTGCTTGTGCTCTCTCCCTCTTGCTGTCTGTCAAATAAATAAATAAAATCTTAAAAAAATCCTAATTTAGATCTCATTATTTCACAACTCATTTGTAATAATATTTCTCTATTATTTATTAATTTTATTTACCCCAAAATTCCATTTACCAATGTTTTATTGACCACAATTTGATAGTTACTTAGGAAAAAAAAAAATTTCTTTTAAATTCTCAATAGCTCTCCATTCTGTATATAAAAAATGTTCATAATCCTTAATAATTCATATCCTATGAATAAGGAGATGCACAACCATCGACCAAACAGACACAGACCATACCTATGAAGCTATATTGTAGTCCCTCCTTTTTTAGAAAAAAAATATAACAAACTCTGCTATCCTCGTTTTATAGAAAAAGAAACAGAATTACTCAAGGTCACAGATTTAGTAAAACCTGCAATGTAAACTCAGTTCTGTGACCTAATAGCCTGCTTAGTTTTTCCTCTATAACACAAGGACCAACATGAGAATATAAAATAACTATCAATATGGAGAATGATTTTCAACTGAAAAAGTTGAAACTCACTTAACAAATTACAGGTCTTGAAGTTAAAACATTTAAAATCTAAAATTTTGAAAATTTAATGTATCCACATTGTGTATGTTAGTATTAGCATCCATTTGCCATGGCAGTTATTTCTTTGTGTGATTAAAATATTTACAAAGTTTGACATGTCTTCCCTTAGTGAAGGTATTTTTTAGGTCATTCTAGAATAAACTTCTTGAAGTTTATTATAAGTGGTTTTGACCTTCAAAAATTATGAAACCTAACTGCATGAAGTAAATATATATATTATTGAATGTGCCATTATTTATGCACTACTACTTATTCACTGGAATTTAACCAAAAAAGAAAATATATAACTGATTATTTCTATTAAATGTCATGGAGTATCTGGATATTGATGCCATGGTCTACAATATGTGACAGGAAGTCAATATGTAAGGGATAATTCCACCTTGTTTGAGGACTAGGAAAGAAACTCCATATATATCTATTTAAACAAGTCAAGGTGATACATGACAACATGCAATGCCAATTTTTGTGTAGATATGGAGAAATACAAATATATAGAAAACATATTCAAAACTTAATGTTTACAATTACATACATAAATACAAAGACATGTTCCTGTTCTTAACCTGTTACAGTATCCAAAGGAATTTTTATTCCGCTATCAATGACTGCTATCAACATTAGAATAAACAAAGCGTTATTGTTTGGTAGGCAAATTACACATGATCATTTTCAACATTTATAATATTTTTGTAAAAAGTGTAAATTAAAATATATGGTGCTCCAGGATAATCACATAGTCACCCTCCTTTAATTCAGCTCACAGATATACAATATACCATCAGTTTCTTTTTTTTTTCTTTTTAAAGATTTTTTTTATTTATTTATTTGAGACAGAGAGAATGAGAGACAGAGAGCATGAGAGGGAGGAGGGTCAGAGGGAGAAGCAGACTCCCGGCCGAGCAGGGAGCCCGATGCGGGACTCGATCCCGGGACTCCAGGATCATGACCTGAGCCGAAGGCAGTCGCTTAACCAACTGAGCCACCCAGGCGCCCTTCTTTTTTTTTTTTCAACTGAATTTTATATAATAAGGTATGTGCATGGAAGGGCAGGGTATGGGAATTGAGGCAGTTGGAGGAAACTGAAACAGTAGTATACACACAACACTTAAAAAAAAAAAAAAAAAACTCGAGAAACTAAGTTCTATAAAATGCAAAGTGCTGAATTTGTGACAGTTACCTCATCCCAAGAAAAACAGCCTAACAATTCAAATATGAATTAAGCTTTATAGAAAGAGCTTATAGATTTAAGAATGAAGCCAAACTATATACTCAAATGCAATTATTACTTGTAAGCTTAGATTTTGCTGGACATGAATGTGAGAAAAACAGGTAACTAAATCTTGAAGCAGCAAATATAAAGAAAATAGTTTCTATTTTACTTACATTAGGCTCTTAAGGAAGGCAATATAAATAATGTTTTAAATCTGAGATGTGAAAGTGAAGAAAGTTATTAATACAGAGAGAAAGTATGTGTATGTGTGTATACATATAGATATAGATATTTATGTATTAATTTATTTAATCACTTATTTTTTCATTTATTTATTTTAACCTATATATATATATATATATATAGGTTAAAACTGTGATGTGAATTTTTATATAAAATTATTAATACAGGTTTCCAGGATTTCCTTTTGGAAACATAACAATGTATTTAGAAGCAATTATACTATTTTTAAGTTATGATGCATTCACATTAGAATAAAATGAAAATATCTTCTATATAAATATTATTGAGGGCATGCATAAGAATATTAGACATTAATCAGATCTATGTTTTTATCCACTTCATTACTGACAATGGCACCAACATACACAGTATAATCTAAAAATGTATAATATTAGAGTTAACTTATAAATTGCTTTGCTGAAAAGAGGAAATGCTTTGATGGGAATGGCAGATTAGATAATTCTGACCAGCTCTCTTACTAATGATAGAAGAGCTGAATAATATATTTTAAAAATTCATTTGAAGGTACTGGGAAGCTGATAAGTCAGGGTAATGTTTAAGGACCAAGATCAAAAAGAGAAGGCTGACACCCAGCCACCTTCCCCTAGCTAACTCCGAAAGAGTTAGACAAGAATCTCAAGATTCTGACTTGCTGTTAGAACAATCTCTGTTTCAGACTGTGTTCTTGGAAAAAAGTGAAATTAACATGTAGATATTATGGATTAAGACATTTGGAAAGAAGAGCAAGTAAGTGTCATTGAGCACAAAGAAAAATTAGCTATGTTGTAGCCCCTCCTAATGTCTTAGTCAACCTCATGAGAAGCACTAAGCTGAGATGGTCCGACATAACTGTTCTGAGTTTGGGAGAAGTCTAGGACTTTATGTATCAGGTTGATCAGTCATTGATGCAAATGTTAGTTCCTTCCAAATTGATCTAAAGATTTATTAAAATTCCAGTCAAAATTCTAGCAAGTTATTTTATAGATTTCAATAAAATGATTCTAAAGTTAATATGAAGAGGTAAAAGACTCAGAATAGCCAATACAATATTGGAGGAGAAAAAGATTGGAGGACTGATGTTGAAACTTACTATAAAGCTACAATAATCAAGGTTAATATCATCCTCAATGGGGAAAAACTGAGAACTTTTCCTCTAAGGTCAGGAACAAGACAAGGATGTCCATCCTTACCACTGTTATTTAAAGTAATACTAGGAGTCCTAGCCTCAGTAATCAGACAACAAAAAGTAAAAGGCATCCAAATCGGCAAGAAGTCAAATTTTCACTATTTGCAGATGATATGATACTCTATGTAGAAAACCTGAAAGACTCCTCATACAAAAAAGTAAATCTAGACACAGGCCCTTCACAAAAATTAAACTAAAATGTATCTTAACCTAAATTACAGAAGGAAAATTATAATATAAAATGCTTACAATATAATATAGGAGACAACCTAGATAACTTTGGGTATGGTGATGCCTTTTTAGATACACAACCAAAAACACAACCCATGAAAAATAGTAATAGATAATCAGGACTTCATTAAAATTAAAAATGGCTGCTCTTCAAAAGACAATATCAAAATAATTAGAAGACAAGCCACAGACTGAGAGAAAGTATTTGCAAAGAGCCACATATGATAAAGGACTGTTATCCAAAATACACAAAGGACCTTTAAAATCTCAACAGTAAGAAAACAAACACCCTGATTAAGAAGTGGGCCAAATACTTAACAGATGCCTTACCAAAGAAGATATACAGATGGCTAACAAGCACATTAAAAGACGTTCCACCATCATATGTCATCAGTAAAATACTAATTAAAATAATGAGATACTACTACAAAACTATTAGAATGGCCAAAACCAAGAACAGTGACAACATCATAAACACTGGCAAACATGTGGAGCAACAGGAACTCTCATTCATTGCTGGAAGGGATGAAAAAGGATATAGCCACTTTGGAAGGCAGTTTTGTGGTTTCTTACAAAATTGAACACATTCTTGATATATGATTCAGCAATCAAGCTCCTTGGTCTTAACCCAAATGAACTGAAAACTTATGTCCACATAAAAATCTGCAAAGAGATGTTTACAGCAGCTTTATTCATAACTGCCAAAACTTGGAAGCAAGCAAGATGTCCTTCAGTAGATGAATAAACAAATAGTGGTATATCCAGGTAGAATATTACCCAACACTAAAAAAAGAAAAAAGAAAAAGAAAAAAAAAAAAGAGCTACAAGACCATGAAAATACACAGAGGAAACTTAAATGCATACTATCAATTGAAGAAAGCTAATGTAAAAAGGCTATTTAGACATTCTAGAAAAGACGAAACTACAGACACAGTAAAACAATTAGTTTCCAGAGATGAGGTAAGAGGAGGGATGAACTGGAAAGGCCCAGGCGATTTTTAAGGCAGTAAAAAGACTCTGCATGTTATTATAAAAATAGACACTTGCCATAATTTGTCCAAACCCATAGAATGCATAACACCAAAACTGAACCCTATGGTAAACTATGAACTTTGGGTGATTATGATATGTCAATGCCCATTCATCAATGGTAATAAATGCACTCTTCTGGTGAATGATACTGATAATGAGGGAGGCTATGCATGTGTTGGGGAAGAGCAAATATTAGAAATCTCTGTATCTTCCTATCAATTTTTCTGTGAACCTAAAATTGCTCTAAAAGCTGAAGTCTAAAAAAAAAAAGAAAAAAGAAAGATCTAAGGGACTTAGGAATAGTCATGCAAATGTTTGCTTAGGGTCAGCATAAATTTTCATTTCTCTGAGACTCTAAGATAAATACCAAGTGTGCAGTTGCTGGTTACATGGTAGGAGTATATTTAACTTTATAAAAAAGTCTACCTGTTTTCAGTGTTGTACTCTTTTTCATTCTGTATCCAGAATGGTATCAGACATCCATTTGCACCATATACATACCAGCATTTTGTACAGTTTGATTCATAGAATTCATACAATTTCCTTATAAAAATCTTATCAGGACAGGATTATTAATATATTTTATTTTTTAAACTAAGTTATGTTTATTATTTCAGCAGTAGGCAAATTAAACAAATCAGAATATTGTACATTTGAAATGAGTGATTTGTGAAAATTAAAAATATAAATTAATAAAGGTTTTTTTTTTAAGTCTCTTAGAATTCAGCAATTAAACTATCTGGTGTTGGGGATTGTTTTTTGGAAGGTTTTTAACTACAAATTCCATTTTTTTTATTTTTTATTTTTTTTATTTTTATTTTTATTTTTTTAAGATTTTATTTATTTATCTGAGAGAGAGAATGGGAGACAGAGAGCATGAGAGGGGGAGGGTCAGAGGGAGAAGCAGACTCCCTGTCGAGCAGGGAGCCCGATGCGGGACTCGATCCCGGGACTCCAGGATCATGACCTGAGCCGAAGGCAGTCGCTTAACCAACTGAGCCACCCAGGCGCCCCTAAATTCCATTTTTTAAAATAGATAAAAGACCACTCAGCTTACTAATTTCTTCTTGAGTAAATTTATATCATTTATGTCTTTCAAATAATGGGTCCAATTCATCTAGGTTGTCAAGTTGATGGACATAGAATTTCCATAGTAATTCCTTATTCTCTTTTTAATGTCTGTGGGATCAGTAGTGATGCCTCTCTTTTATCATAAGTTGGTAATTATTGTTTTCTCTCTTTTATTTCTCAGCCATCTGGTAAGTGGTTTGTCTATTTTATTGGTCCTGTGAAAGAACCAGCCTATCATTTCCTTAATTTTTTTCAAATTGTCTTTTGATTTAAATTTCACTAATTTTTACTCTACGTTTTATTACTTTCCTCCTCCTGCTTGGATTTATTTACTATTCTCTCTCTCTCTTTTTCTATATATTCTTAGGTGGAAATTCAGTTTACTAATTTTAGACCTTTTCCTTTTCTAATATAAACATTTCAAGACAAAATTTCTTTCTAAGCACTGTTTAACTGCACCCACTAAGTCTGATGTTTTATTTCTTTATTTTTATTTAGTCTGAAATATTTTGTAATTTCCCTTGAAAATTCCCTTCAGACCTCTGAATTACAGGAGTGTGAGGTTTATTTTTGAGATATTTGGGGATTTTCCAGATATCATTCTGTTATTAATTTCTAGTTATTGTCTGAGAACATACTTAGTACGATGTCTATTTTTTTAATTTTTGTTTTATAACCTAGAATATGATCTGATTAGATAATGCTACATGTGCACTTAAAAAGAATGTATGCTCTGCTCTTATTGCACTGAGTGTTTTATGAACGTCAAACAGGTCAGTTTCTCTGATAGTGTTATTCAGGTCATCAATTTCCCTACTGAATTTCTGCCTCCTAGGTTCTGCCTACTGTTGAGAAAGAAATGTTCATGTCTTCAACTATAATTGTGGAATTACCTATTTCTCCCTTCAGATCTACCACCTTTGCCTTATGAATTTTGAAAGCCTGTTACTAAATCTATATGTAATGAGGATAATTCTGTCTTCTTAGATAATTGATGCCTTTATGATTTTGTAATTCCCTCTTTAATTCTGATAATTCCATATCTGAATTCTACTTTGACTGAAAATTCACTATTTTTTTTTTTGGATAGTATTAGGATGGCATTTATTTCTTCATCCTTTTATTTTTAACCTGCCTATTTTTAGATTTTGTAACCACTCAACTCAGTCACTGTAGCATGAAAGCAGCCATAGGCAACATGTAAGTTAATAACTTTTACTGTTTCCTTAACATAGTTTCTGCAGGCAGTTGGCTTTAACTCTTACTTCTGTTCCAGTAGGTAATGTATGTATCTTTGGTTAGCAGTCTTAAAATTTTTCTCTTTTTCTTTGGTTTTTAGCAGTACAAATATGGTATGATTAGGTTGATTTTTATTTTTATTTTATTTTTTCTTGATGTTTTCTGATCTTCTTCTTACCTGTCACTAATTTTGGAATATTTTTGCCCTTTATTTCTTCAAGTTTTCTTTTGCTCTATTTTCTTTCTTCTTTAGGGATTCCAAATTTGCATGTTAGTTAGACTGCTTGATATTGAGTTACAGATCTCAGACTGTTCTGTTTATTGTTGTTGATTCTTTTTCCACTTTTTTTCTCTCATATCCTTTCAGTTTAGGTAATTTCTATTTGCCTATCTTCAAGCTCTCTGATTTTTTTCCTAGCTGCTCTGAGTCTACTTATGATTCCTCAGAAGTATTCTTTACTTCTATTACTATGTTATTCCTAACATTTAAATTTGGTTCTTTCTTTGAGCATTAATCTTTGTATTGAAAATACATACATGATCTTGTATTTTGTCTACTTTTCCCATTAGGGTTTTTAACACATTATTAACCCTTATGCTATAGTTCCAACATATGTGTTATATTTGATTTTTGTACTAATGATTAATTGTCTCTTCAGAATGTTTTTTATTCCTTTTGCATGCCCATACTTTTTTGTTTAATGGGGGGACCTGCTGTATAGAAGAGGGATTAGCAAACTGTGGCCCTCAGGCCAAATCATTTCCACCAATTAGAGCTGATTTTGTACAGCCTATGACAGAGAATTGTCATTTTTAAATGTTCAAAAAAATCAAGAGAATAATAATATTGCATGACATGTGAGAATTATGAAATAAATTATAAGTAAATAAAGCCATGATATTAAAGTTATTTCCAATATATATAATGTATGACTTTTACAAAACTCAAGTATGTTAGTAAATATTTTTCTTGACATTATTCTTCATATATATAATGCTCATCATCAGGTACCAGATAATATTTTTCTTCCATCAAATTAACTTTCTCCTTCAATATACTCATTAGCTATTCTAAAGGTTAAGTCTTAAATAATTACAGAAATCCTCTCTGGAAATTTAATCTCCAGGAATTATTGTCATCTTCTAATATCCACATAATTGTCCTTTATTTACAGCCACAGTTTATTTTAAGAAATTAAGATATTCAACTAATTCCCAAATTTCAAAGGCTCTCTGTATCTGAAGAGATATTTGAACTCCAACTTCTAAATATTTAGTCAAGATTTTGAATGATTTAAAACCTTTCATTCATTTGCATTCACCCAGACTCATTCAAGAATCTTATCATATTAACATACACAGATATTCTTGTATTTTATCTGATTAACCCTTTTAACTACTCAGTGCATATTTTAAAAGTACAGGATGAAACAAAACTATCATTTTCAAGCTTTCCAATCTCCCTATAGGTCTCAAAATTCTTAAGCAAAATGAGAAGACTCAATGTTTTTGACACTGAAAGTGGAATGCCACATATTTTATTTCCTTTAGCAACCCTTATGTCAATTTCATTTACTAGCAAGAGCAAAGTCATCTCCGTTAGGATAAGCATTTGAACTGTCAGAGTCTGAATGATTATACTGGACATAAGTAATTTATGTGTCAAAAAGCTCTTCTACTCTGTACCAGCAACACCTATTACATGTACTATTGAAAAATATGGTTAAACCTTTCTAAAGCATAAACTGATATTCAATAGCAGTCACATATGAGATAAATTATAGCTCTTTAAATCTTGATGGCTGGAAGGTTATAATTTCTTAGTCTATCTCCTTCTACTTTAGCAAGAAATGTTTATATAATACTTATAAGATATTATCATGCATGCACACATACACACACACACATACACAAAAGTGTGTGTATATATATATATATATTTTTTTTTTTTTTTCCCCTCCCTTATCTGTTTCCCAGCATCTAGCTGGCTTATACTGCATTATATTACAGAGGGAAAAAAAAAAAAGAAAGAAAAATCCACATATTAGTTTTTTTTTTTTTAAGATTTTTAAATTTTTATTTATTTGACAGAGAGACAGTGAGAGAGGGAACACAGCAGGGGAGTGGGAGAGGGAGAAGCAGGCTTCCCGCGGAGCAGGGAGCCTGATGTGGGGCTCAATCCCAGGACCCCAGGACCATGACCTGAGAGGAAGGCAGACACTTAATGACTGAGCCACCCAGGAGCCCCCCACATATTAGTTTTTGATAGAAAAAAATCACCAAAAAATATATATAATATGCAATTACAATATAGGTATCTTATAGTTATCTTATAAACATATATAATATTATAAATATAATTATAATATATAGTTATATAAAATAATAATACATATAATTATATGTATGCATATAGCACCATGAGTTACTTTTGTTCTAAATTTTAAATTTGAGAAGGAAGGTCTGCTGTACATTGCTTCTAGGTCACCCATTTACTGCATCATATGATACTAGCAAAGCAGCATACCAAAAGAGCTGGTGAAACAATCCATATGCAAATCACTTAATTTACAAATGAAAGAATCTAGTTCCTAAAGCAATAATCTGATCAGGTAGAGACGCAGAAAATTTTCCCCTTCCCTAATTACCAGCAAATATTAGAAGATGCATCTATACGACTGGTCAACAAAAGAATACACATAATGTAAATCAAAGTTTCAACAAAGCAGAAGGGGAAAACATGTTCTCCATCTGAGGAAGATAAATATAATGAAGATTACGTGCTCTATGTAAAAATCTAGGCTTCACTAAGGATTATAAAATTCACTGGACATTTTAATCTGATTAGATGTGATTTTTTGTTCATGTCTTACAGTCTTTCTCCTGCTTTAAGCTTTTTTATTTTAGTTCTTTCCTTCCCTCCTCTTGGTCTTCTTCTTTTCTATTCTACAGTTTTCCCACTAATGTGGAAACATATTCTCTTCAGAGGGCTTCATTAAAAGTTTACTACAAGATATATATAAATATATTTTGCTTTTAATTTTTTTCCAAGTGAATGAGGGTCACATACTATATAAAAAATAAGAAAATAAGACAATATGGCGATTAAAGATATCATAAGGTAAATAATATTCAAATATCTCATTTTCATCTAGGAATACCTAATATTTGCTTACCTATTTTTTTCCAGAGTTATTTTATTATTGGTTGTCCAGGTGATTTAACCCAGAAGCTGATCCACCCTGATTTTAAGTGGATTCATTTACTGAATTGCAAGACTTCTGTCTCAATTTTTCTTTCTTTCTTTCTTTCTTTCTTTCTTTCTTTCTTTCTTTCTTTCTTTCTTTCTTTCTTT
>NW_023270268.1:58743543-58831589 GCF_011800145.1 Mirounga leonina
TTTCTTTCTTTCTTTCTTTCTTTCTTTCTTTCTTTCTTTCTTTCTTTTCCTTTCTTTCTTTTTTTGAAAGAGTAAGTATCATCTGTTACTAGAAAGATGATATACTTATTGTCAATAAATTTTATGTTCCTAAGCTATGCCTAAAAATATTCAGTAACTTACTCTTTGGCATACTCAATATATGTGAAAAATGAAAATGTGATTTTTTTTTAAAGATTTTATTTAATTATTTGATAGACACAGCGAGAGAGGGAACACAGGCAGCGGGAGATGGAGAGGGAGAAGCAGGCTTCCCACTGAGCAGGGAGCCCGATGCAGGGCTAGATCCCAGGACCCTGGGATCATGACCTGAGCCGAAGGCAGATGCTTAACGATTGAGCCACCCAAGTGCCCCTAAAAATGTGATTCTTATTATATACAGAGCTCTAAATATTTTAGAGCATTTTAAATATAGCATAATTTAAAAATTATTTAATATCTTCATTTAGTGTTTTCAAAAAAGCATAGGAAAAGGATTTATTTTTGAGTATTTAATAGTGATTTTAGACATCAAACCAAAAGGTATATTTCATATAAACCAAAAAAGCATATTTTGGCTATCATCTTTGTCAAGGTAGGGTAAAGGTTGGTTTACATATAGCCTAGACTAGCCTTTTTATTTTTAAATAAATAATACAGGTCTATTACTTTTTCTTTCTCATAACACCAACATGAAGAAAATTCTATTTCTTCAAATTAGGTTGTTCTGACTAAAGATCAAATTTAGGCTAGTATGTAAAACAAAAGAAAATCGGTTGTGTTTTGTTTGTGATGTATATTCTGAAAGCTAACTGTGTAGGTAAAACTTTTATGCTTTCATTAATATGAGTGCATTTTAATCCTTTTCCATGGTCCTTCTGGTAGTTAGCTTCAGTAAATGCTTTACAATATCAGCTCTAATAAATTCAGAATTTGTGATCAAAAAAGATAATCAAATAATAATCAAATATGGAAATTTAAAAAATACTGCACATATAATACTTTACATAAGATCAGACACTGAATACAACTGCAGGTAGTTGTTTCACAAATGGAAACTAGATTTCTTGCCACTTGTCATCACACAGTTGAAAGCCTATTTTATTTCACGTTAATAAAGTTATATGGAGTTATGGATATTGTCAAAAAATTGCACTGGGTGGAGTTTACTATTGCAATATGGAGAGAGACTGAACTCAATTCCACTGAAGCAAAAGACAGTATAGTTTTTAAATCCTGAGGTGAACTAATGAAAAAGTACTGACAAACATTAGAGAGATTAGTCACTGTGACTGCACCATATGTGTTTGCTGATTGGTGCTTATTGAACTTAGGATCCTACCTTCACACAGATTGGAAGATAAGGAATCTATGTTTGCTGGTTACATTTCAACAGGATGCTTCGAGTCCTTGAAAAAGACATTCCTGGGTTGTAAAACTGGCAATAGATTGGGAAAAGATTTATCTACATTCCAAAAGAACAGAGAAATAATTTGCAATTATAAGTTTTATAAAGTAAATGTTCTAAGAAAAGGGTGGCCAGAGGTCTATAGTCAAGAAGAAACTTGCCTAAAGTTTATCAAGCTGCGAAGGAAGTTGAGGTCATCTTCGTCAATATCACATGAATTATTTTAGTTTACTAAAATAGTTTATGCTATCTCAATATAAGGGCATATGATACAATGCTAAACGTTTAATGATAGGCAACATTTGAGAGAAGAAAATATTTCATATAAAAATTAAGGAAAAATGATTTATGATTCAAAATGTGAAACAGACATTCCATATCCTGCTGTTTTTTTTTTTTTTTTAAGAGAATCACTAGATATTGAACAGATGTGACTTTTATTATCTTGGTGGTTTTATTTGGTATTGCAAGAGGTACAGAAAGCATAGATGAATGGAATAGAATGTATTTGCTAGAAGACCACAGTCAATTGTTATATACAATTCTGAATTGGTAAGTAAAGTGCATCTGTCTTTTTCTTTCTTGAAAGTGTGGCAGCATGAGTGCTCATCAAAATATTATTGAAATCCTATTAATCATCAGGTAATGAATAATGGAAATGTAAAAGGATACATACATATAAGACTTTGAACAGTATATCGAAAATTGTCTTGGCATGACTGGAGAGTAAATAGCTTGGAAATGTAGGCATAATGGAAAGAATGACATCATCATGGTCACAGAGTGAAATGTGGTGGATAAAATTCCTCCTAACCTTGAAGACAGCATAGATCTCCAGCCTTTTATGACCCACGTATCATAATTTATCCCAGGCTATCATTTCAGAAGTGAATACACAGTTGGAGTTGCTTTTGTAATTAGCTTAAAACAAGATAAGTTTCACTGTAGGGTCGAAAGAGTGCATGCCCAGGGCACAGAGAGATTGGCACAGAAATGATCAGGATGTGAAATGGAATGCCAGAGTCATGTTTGGGGAAAAAAGTAAGATCATCATTTTCTTGGGAAATTTAGCTCTTAATAATACAAAAGTAGAGAGATGAGAATAAACTAATATCATTATTCAAAAAATCCTAGGAAAAGGTCAGGTCCTACGTTGTTAAACTTTTCCATGAAAAAAGAATACTGGCCTGAAAGTTTAGGATCAGGAGGGTAAAGCCAAATTGGAATTGATAAGACCCAAAAGCTACATGCTGTTGGCAGTATTTGGAATGGAAGAATACAGTGAGGGTTTTTTAAAAGTTGGGTTAGAGGTTTCTACAGATAAGATATTTCAAGCCAAAATACAGACATTACCAATTCATGCAGTGGTATACATACCCCATGTTTGTTACCAGGTAGCTAGATAACTATGTGTTTTCTCTTTTGTGCCTTGAGAAAGTGCTCTGTTTTAAAACCAGTATATTCTGTTTAACCAGTATTAAACAACTGGAAATCCTGGTCATTCTAGCCATTGATGGATGCATGGACAATGAGTAGGGAAAGAGTCTATCATTAAATAGGTGAAATTTGAAGAAACCCATTGGCTTCAAGTCTCTTAAAAACAGTAGGCATTTTGTGTACTTATATCACTTTGCTATACAAAAAAAAAAAAAAAAAAAAAAGTCACAGTACAGCTTCTGCCCACTTTTTTCTAAAACTTTCTGACTGTATCCAGGAGGAAAACAGAGCCACAGAAGTTCACTTAGGTCAGTGGTGCCTAAAAATATAGCACCAACTACTCTACTTTCAAAACATCTGTTTTTTTGTAGTGTAAATATAAGCATCTGTTCATGGTGCTCTTTTGCCCATAACAAATTATTTTCAATAGAAATGGACTGGAGAATGGAAGCCTCTCAGATAATGATGAGAAGATTTGGAACCATAAATTGTAGAAAACAACTATCTGATTCCCCTTATAGCCCATCGGGCAAGCTGTGTCGTTCAGAAAGAATGGGGCCTGGAGTCAGGAGGTTTCTTCAGTGACCCTATGTA
The DNA here is from genome assembly GCF_011800145.1 of Mirounga leonina. Lineage (NCBI taxonomy): Eukaryota > Metazoa > Chordata > Mammalia > Carnivora > Phocidae > Mirounga > Mirounga leonina. The sequence goes on from NW_023270268.1 coordinate 58,747,001, forward strand.
AATATCTAAAATCAAGGTGATATGATGTTAAAGAAGTTACAACGAGAATCTCAGTATATCATCAAATCAAACGAGGCACTGAAGAAAACATTAAGATATAGATTAGAATCAAGAATCAAGGCTGGAAAGATAAAAATATTCAGGTTAGAGTCAATATTAAGGTCACTGAGGTTCAGAGATTCAGGGCTGTCTGCATTTAATTGACATGAAGTTCTGGGTGGGTGGATTGGTTAGACTTAAAAAGAAAAAAACAGAAAAGATGCTAGTGTCTATATTATATCTCCAAAAATTAATGACCACCTAAAGCCTGGAACCACGTAATTTATGCATTCTGTATAACTCCTATCCTTCAACAAATCTTCACATAGCATTTACTCTGTACCCAACTCTACTGTAGAGTGAACACATAATGGCTAAGGCACAATCTACCCTTGAGGAAGCTAATATCCAGCACTGAAGACTCCATTAGCTTTCTATTGATGTATAACAAATTACCGAACATTTAACAGCATAGAGTCACAAATTTATTATCTCACAGTTTCAGTGGTTCAAGATCTGAACACAGTTTAGAAGAGTCCTCTTCTCAGGGTCTCAAAGAGGTGGAGATGAACGCATCAGCCAGCTTATGTTTTTATCTTTAGGTTTGACGGGGGAAGAATCTGCTTCCAAATTTACTCAAGTGGTTGAAAAATGTATTTCCTTCAGATTATAGGACTGAGAGCTCTGACTTACTGCTCCAACTTATCTGCTGGAGGCTGCTCTCAGTACCTAGGAGCCACCCTCAGCTTCTAGAGGCTGTCTGCAGGTCCTAGGGGACTTCCACATTTTGTTGCCTCATGATGCTTTCTCAACATGGCCGTGTATTTCATTAAGCCAGCAAGGATAGAGCAACCTTGCTATAACAGGATAGAGTCTTATATAATATAATCATGAGAGTGATATCCCATCACCTTTGCCATAGACTATTGATTAGAAGCAAGCCACAGGTTCTGTGCATACCTGGGGAAAGAGAATTACACAGAGTCATGAACACCAGGCAATGGGAATAATTGGAGGATACCTTAGGGTCTGTATACCACAAAGACTGTTATATAAATAGAAATGCAAATCAAAATTGTAAGAGCTAGACAAACACACAACTAAAATGAAAACTGTAGACAAGAGGAAACTAATTTGCTCTGTGGAGAACAAGTGGAAGAAGAAATTATGAATACCAACTTAGAGAAGTTGGTATGTGAAGTAACTACCCCAGACTGAATAGTAATCTGACGAGATAAGAAGGGAACCAAGAATTTCTAAGAAAGTAAACATTATGATTAGTAACACCAAATTTAAATATAATGACGTAGTGGGATAAATACCTTTAAAAAGTGAAATATCAGAGGCAGAGAAATAGAAAATCAAGCTAGAGACAGGGATTAGGTCATGGAGGCTTTGTTATAGCCCTGTAAAACTTGAATTTCATTTAAAAATCAGCTCCGTTAAGCATTCTCAAGCAGATTATCAATCCAAGTTTGGGTCAGAATCTAAGAAAGAAGGGGGAGGATAAAGAGGCAGAAACATTCAGAAAAACATCCCAAGTTTATTCCTATTAAAAATCATTGCATTATGTGGCTTATGGTAGAAATGTGCCATGCCGAGTTTTGTATACTTGATAGTTATTCTGGCAGTAATGTAAAGACATGTTGGAATAATAAAGGATGGTAGATAAATTATGAGGGCTAAAATGAACATCATGGCAATAACAATGAAGTGAAGAGGGTAGTTTAAGAAATACCTAGTAAGGGGCGCCTGGGTGGCTCAGTCATTAAGCGTCTGCCTTCGGCTCGGGTCATGATCTCAGGGTCCTGGGATCGAGCCCCGCATTGGGTTCCCTGCTCAGCGGGAAGCCTGCTTCTCCCTCTCCCACTACCCCCTGCTTGTGTTCCCTCTCTTGCTGTGTCTCTCTCTGTCAAATAAATAAATAAAATCTTAAGAAAAAAAAAGAAATACCTAGTAAGTGTGTAGAATGTACTAAATGATTGTTCAAAATCAGAAGACAGTGGGGAAATAGGTTTTATTCCTCCAATTCTGTGATTGGTAGCTGTGATGATAGAATTACCAACTGAGAAAACAGTGGAACAACAGGATTGATGGTGAAGGTTAATACCACTTTTAAAGATATTGAGTATAAATTGCCTATGGTAGAGCAAATTCTAAGAATGATCCCCAGTGACTTGCTCTTGGATAACCTCATGCCCTTTGAGTGTGGTTGCAATCTCTGAAAATAATGAGATATTCCCATGACTATGTTACATGACATGGGGAAAGGTAGATGTTACAAGAAGAGTACTCTGGATGATGGTAGAAAGGGAAGTCAAAAAAATGTGAAATATAAGAAGGGCTTAATGCTAGCTTAAGGATGAAGATAGTGAATAGCAGTCTATGCAGAAGATATGAGAAGGTGTGACCTTGGTAATGTGAGAAGGATGTTTTGAGTAAAAACTGGGCAGATGTGATGATTTTCAAAATAATTTTTAAGTTTAACTACATTTGACTATAATATTACAAATGGTTATAGAAGGATTTCAAGTCAAGGGCATATGCACACAGCCAATAAACTGGAATTGTCAAAAATTCATTAAGTTACAAAATTGAGAGGAAAAATTCTGAGTTATCAAATCAGAATCAACTCATGACCCTCCAACAGAAAAACAATATTGTCAAGTACACAGTTGAAACAAATAAATGGAAGGACTTGACCTTTTTAAAGGTCAAAAAATAACAAGCAGCTCTACACTAATTGATATTGGTGTGTTCATTGTAAATGGCAGGGAGTGGGGGAAGGAATCAATGATGAGCAGTCTGGGAGAAACTTCCGAAACAGATATGTCAAAAGAGATGACAAGACTTAGTGAGCACTGAAAGATGTATAAAGGGGGAATAAGAATAAGGGGCCTTTGGCTATTTGCATACTACATGGGTGTTTTCAGATTAAATGCAAAAACAGAAGGTGGGAGAAAGAAGTAGAATTTTGTCTAAAAAAATTAGGAAAAGTTTCACTTTTTTTATGTTAATATACTGTATATCAGCTACCTTTGTAGGAAAGAAGTCAAATTATAGTACCAAATCTCTATGAGGACTAGTAAAGAATACTGACAAGGAAGAGTAGATACAAAGAAATAGAAAAATTAAGGGCTTTAGAATCAGTTAACCCAAGGCAGGATCCCAGTCATTTCTAAGATTTGTGAAATTTGGCAGCTATATAAAAATGTCTATGCTCTAATTTCTTCTGTAAGACATGACTCTCATTTTTGTAATATAGTTGAAGGATACAGTAGTTTATTTTATGATAATGAGTAAGTACTCTGTAAATATTTTTATTTTTTAGAATGATGGAAGGATGCCAGAAGGATATTTCTTTTTTTTTTTTTTAAGATTTTATCTATTTATTTATTCATAAGAGACGGAGAGAGAGAGAGAGGCAGAGGCAGAAGCAGGCTCCCCACTGAGCAGGGAGCCCAGCACGGGACTCAGTTCCAGGACCCCAGGATCATGACCTGAGCCAAAGGCAGATGCTTAACCATCTGAGCCACCCAGGCGTCCCAGAAGGACATTTCTATTGAACACTATGGACGAGTCTGTGGCTGTGCTGCACTCATCATGATTCTTTAATACAATTTCCCAGTCAGGAGCTGGTGGTTAACAATTGAAAGACTTACATTAAGTCCAAATTTTATGCTCTTTTCTTTAACATTTCTTATGTTAACCAGAAACTAGAGAGATGTGATAAACCTAAAGCAGATGATGAAGATGAGATGAAGAAAATCCGTTTTAAAAGAGGAACTGCACACATGCATACACAACAACACAGCCCATTGTTATTTAGAGATTTCTATCTTCAACTGAAATTATTCCCTTACTCTATTAATTAATTATTAATTTATAATTATAACTTATCATTTATAATTATTAACTTACAGGTTTCAGTGACAATATCTTAAGCACTTTACATTAATACAAACACCATCAACTACTGAAATGTCAGTTTAAGACAAAAATGTATAATGCATATAGCAATTTGCTATCTATTTAGAGATGCCAAATGAATATTTTTAAGGAGAAAAGAGAAATCATTTTCATCAAGCTATTCTCGGCTCTAAGTCCTAGAGATTTTATGAGAAAAAATACTGTTCTATAAAATAGTGAAATGAAACATAATTTAACTTGTCATATGAGAGTGAAAATAATGAGTAATTTTTGCATTGAACAGTAAAAATGCAAACCCTGAGAGAAATTTTCAGTATAACATTTTAGCAAATTCTGAAATTCATGTTCCATTTCATTTCTAGTCATTTTCAGGAGTAGAAAATAATACAAACCAAGACAAACCACACTTTAGTTTTAAAGTCTCAGTCTGTAAATGAAATTCCTCTAATGACCAACAACCTTTTGCTAATTGCAAAACAAATGCATCATATGGCAGAGATTCTCCATTTTTGGCTGGGATCGTCTATCAATGACATGAAGTAATGTAGAAAAACTTAAGACATGTATAATATGTGTATTAAAATTATTGCTGATTCTGGAATATTTTTTAATTTTATTATTAAGGCATCATAGAAAATAGGTAAATACATGATTTTCAAATTTTGGACCATACCAAAATTAGTAACAGCAACTAGTATAGTTAACATATTGAATGGTTAGTAGGTAAATTAGTTACATAATTTGTACAATAATCTTACTAGATAACACTACTATTATCTTCATTTTACAGACACTCACTTAGGACAGGGGCCGAGTCATCTGTATTTTCATTAAGATTCCTAGATGGCACTCCTAGATGGCAAATCACATTTTCAGAAGTGGCCTAAATCGTATTTTGTACTAAAATTAAAAATATACTGTCATCAAAGCCTTAATACTTCATGACCTCTATGTGAATTTTCTATGCACATGAACTGTTTTGATTATCTTTTAAGTTCGGTCAACTAGTGATCTAAAAACTTTCCAATTCATTGAGTATTTCAAGGTTCTGGATATATTGTCTAGAAATAACCTGAATTACTTTTAGAGAGCAAAATATTCTAATTAGGAAATTCCAGGAAGCTTCTTGCCTCCAACAGATTGACGTTTTCATTCTGTTTGGATCTGAAATCAGATACATAATGCACCTTTTCTTTACAATAGCATGTGTAATGTTTAATTTTCACTCTGTAATTAAGTCAGCATATCAACAAAACACATAAATGTTCACCTACACAAAATATTAAGTAGCCAATTAAAATTTATTTTATTTATTTATTTTTTTAAAGATTTTATTTATTTATTTCAGAGAGAGAGAATGAAAGACAGAGAGCATGAGAGGGAAGAGGGTCAGAGGGAGAAGCAGACTCCCTGCTGAGCAGGGAGCCCGATGCGGAACTCGATCCTGGGACTCCAGGATCATGACCTGAGCCGAAGGCAGTCGCTTAACCAACTGAGCCACCCAGGCGCCCGCCAATTAAAATTTAATCAATAAAGAATAGTTAAGTGTCATATATTATAACAGCCAACTAACATTCTGTCCCACCAGATTCAGATAATTCAAAAGATGCCAGTCTTACCCTGTGGCTTTAAGTTTAGCAGGTCTACTGCCTTGAATCCTCAGTCCTTGAGGACATGCACTATTTAAACCCCTTCGATATGCAATACTTTCTTCTGCCTTGTGCCTTACATTCTTTTGTTTTGTTTTGTTTTTGTTTTTTAATTTTTTATTGTTATGTTAATCCCCATACATTACATCATTAGTTTTAGATGTAGTGTTCCATGATTCATTGTTTGTGCACAACACCCAGTGCTCCATTCAGTACATGCCCTCTTTAATACCCATCACCAGGCTAACCCATCCTCCCACTCCCCTCCCCTCTAGAACCCTCAGTTTGTTCTTCAGAGTCCATCATCTCTCATGGTTCGTCTACCCCTCCGATTTCCCCCCCTTCATTCTTCCCCTCCTGCTATCTTCTTCTTTTTTTTTCTTAACATATATTGCATTATTTGTTTCATAGGTACAGATCTGAGATTCAACAGTCTTGCACAATTCACAGCACTTACCAGAGCACATACCCTCCCCAGTGTCTATCACCCAGTCACCCCATCCCTCCCACCCCACCCCTCACTCCAGCAACCCTCAGTTTGTTTCCTGAGATTAAGAATTCCTCATATCAGTGAAGTCATATGATACATGTCTTTCTCTGTTTGACTTATTTCGCTCAGCATAATACCCTCCAGTTCCATCCACGTCATTGCAAATGGCAAGATCTCATTCCTTTTGATGGCTGCATAATATTCCATTGTATAGGGGCGCCTGGGTGGCTCAGTCGTTAAGCGTCTGCCTTCGGTTCAGGTCATGATCCCAGGGTCCTGGGATCGAGTCCTGCATCGGGCTCCCTGTTCCGTAGGAAGCCTGCCTCTCCCTCTCCCATTCCCCCTGCTTGTATTCCCTCTTGCTGTGTCTCTCTCTGTCAAATAAATAAATAAAATCTTAAAAAAAAAAAAAATTCCATTGTATATATATACCACATCTTCTTTATCCATTCATCTGTCGATGGACATCTTGGCTCTTTCCACAGTTTGGCTATTGTGGACATTGCTGCTATACACATCGGGGTGCATGTACCCTTTCTGATCCCTACTTTTGTATCTTTGGGGTAAATACCCAGTAGTGCAATTGCTGAATCATATGGTAGCTCTAGTTTCAACTTTTTGAGGAACCTCCATACTGTTTTCCAGAGTTGTGCCTTACATTCTTATTGAGAAACACTCTTACTGGGATCTTGACCTAGCAATTAAAACAAGAAAAATATGGGAAAATATATTTTCAGTTTTAGTTTCCAAATCTAGCCTTTCTCTCTGCACAACCCCCCCAACATCTCTATCTCTGCCATACACAAAACCATACAGTGAACCTCACAGATGTTTCAGCAGCTATTTAGGCACTTAAAAACAAATGGAAAATATAAGCAAGTAAGTATAAATAATAATGAACTGTTTACAAAATTCAAGTTAAAGTGGACACATACCTTTATTTTCTCTCTCAATGACTTAATGACATATGTGTGTCATAATTACATATATTGTATATATATGCCATCTGAAGGAAATGCAAATAATTGTCAGGCATCCTTTTTTTTTTTTTTTTAATTTCCTTCAGATACCACAGCATGCCAAATAGAGTACTGAGTGGCACATATTCCAGAGAGAATTTCATAACTGAAATTTTAAAATAAATATACATTCTCAAGAGATTTTTATCTTGTATTACCATTTTAAAAAGTGTTATGGGAGTAAACCATAATATCACAGAAAGTTAAAACCTAATGGAAGCTTCAAGAATATCTTATTGGAAACCATCAGGATAGGGATTAAAAAAACTTTAGGTCATTACAAAACTAGTGAGCTGCAGTGGAATCTAACCCTATAACATTTAGATTTCCTGACACATCTGGATTTACCCTATTCCATGTGCTATTTTTTTTCCCTTTCTCTAAGATTAAGGACAGCAATAAAATACACCCAAATCTATTGCTTGGACAACTGCAACTGTCTTTTAAGAGTTATCTCTGGTTTGATTCTTGATATATAGAAAATGGATTGGTGGGGACACCCTAAATTTCAAATTTCAGGGAGAATATTTGTGTAGTCTATGTTCGATTATGCACCTGTCCCTGATTTTAGACAGTAGCTACTAGACTACACCTATGTAGAATGAGACAATGAGTTAACATTTAAAACTTTTCACTTTGTGTAATACACAGCTCTAATGATTTGTGTGTTTTAGTCTGTTTAATTATTACACAAAACCTGTGAAGTCGGTGCTATTTTTTTTATTCCTTTAAAGAAAACTGTGATACAGACTAAAAATATTAAATTCCTGCTCTTCCTTTTTGAAGAAAATACCCTGTCAAGGAAAGGAAAAGATTTTGAATTTAAGAGGTTGTTTGTATTAAGACCATGTCAATAAGACTATATACTGACACCATAGGACACTTATTCTGAAGGCAAATTCAGCAATCTGGGTGGAAATATCAATAATGTAGTAAATGGTCATTATTTTAGCCTCAAATACCTAAGTAATTTGAATTTGAATAGACTCACACTTGACCTTTGCTTTACGTGAGGGATTGACATGAGACCATTTTGAAGTTACATTCTTGCTCCAAGTCATATAGCTAATTGCAACAGAATGGCTGAAAATGCTTTTTCTTTGTTTTGATGTTACAGAATTTGAGTTTTTAAGGAAAGTGATTTGTGAGAGAATATATATATATAAAATAATCTATATCTAAAAAGAGAAAAAGTGTGTAATGCAGACACAAGTAATAGTTCAAAGTAGCAGTCAATGCTTCAAAAAATGTGAAATTTCCAGTGCCTCTTCTGAAAGTCTAATGGTTGGGAGAAAGTAATAATGTATAAATCTACTATGTTACCCCATCTCTAGAGCATGGGACTGAGGGTAAATGAGTGACCAGCAACTATTCTTCTTTATCATAATGTAGGCTCTGTGCTTTGCTAGAGACTGTCATTTCACACGTGAGATTTTGATGGAGACTGTCAGCAGCTGACATACCACTGGTGGTTTTACCTTTTATATAAATTAGCAGGTAATGAATATCCAATTTAATTAATATATTTCCCTAGCCTATGAATACCACAATGAGCAGGTCATATTCCCCTGAACAGATAAAAGTGAAGTGCAGTTGGAGGGGGAGAGTGTCTTATTGATCTATTACTTAAGAAGATGAAAAACCTTTATGATAATGAAACTGAATTCAAGGATTCCATCCTAAGTAAATTATGCCTACTGCAACAAACTAAGCAGAGTGAAAAGAACTGTGATTCATTTAGAAGCTGAGAAATTTTCCAACAGCCTGAATTTTGAACTGGCTCTCGATTATAGATGCAAGTTCTATTTTTTTGTTTGCTTTAGGCACACTTCTAATAAAGCAAGACAGGATTTCCATTAGTCTCTATTTACTATCAGTGACTAATAAAAAATTTTTAAGATGCAATATGTGCATTTTTTATTTTATTTTATTTTATTTTTTTATTTATTTGGATTTCTAATTGAAGTACAGTTGACTTTTAAAAATTTTTGGTTTTTTTTTCAACTGAAATATAGTTTTGACTCTGCATTTTTAAAGTTATCTCTGTTCAAACAGATTTTTGTCATTATGTTTAAAATAATTCCAAAGTTTTTCTTTCTGCTATCAGAAATACCTATTTATTTAATTAAGATTTATGTACTTTATGGATGTTATATCTTAATTAAAAATACATAAGAACTTATAGAACCACTTATAAGGAGAAATAAATAAATCCACAATTATGACAAGGTATCTTACATACCTCGCCCTCTCAAGGAACTGATAGAACAAGTAGATTTTAGAAATCAGTGAAGATGCAAAATATCTGAATGACACGATCAGCAAACTTGATCTAATAGGTGGAACACTGCACCTAACAACTGAAGAACATGCATTCTCTTCAAGCTCACATTGACATTTACAAATCTGGCTACATGTTGGTCCATAAAGCAAGTCTCAACAAATTTCAAAGAATTAAACTCATTTAGAATATGTTTGACTATAAGACAATTTAGAGAGCAATTTATAATGATAATTAGAACCTTCCATATGTTTGGAAATTAAGAAATACACTTTTAAATAGCCCACATGTCAAAGAAGAAGTCATGTAGATGGGAATTAGAAAGAGTTTTTAAATGAGTTATAATAAAAGTACATGTTGAAACTTGTGAGATATAGTTAACACCATGCTTGAAGGGAAATTTATACCCTTAAATGCATATATTAGAAAAGAAGAAACACTGAACATCAGTGAACTAAGTACCACCTCAAAAAGCTAGAAAGTGAATTTAATTACTTTGGTCTTTACCACTTCTATACCTTTTCAATGAAGATGTTGTGATGTATTATTAGTTTACTTGATCTCACTGAAAACAGTGATCTATGAGTTCCTTGGGTTCAGGGATCATGCTTATTCTTTAGATCCCCAGCGCCTATTAAAGTACACAGCTGATACTTGTTTAAACTAAACTGAGCTCATCATCAGTGCCTTAGGCTGTCAGACCCCCAGGGTGTCAGACTCAAGTGCTTACAAAAGCCAGCCAGGTGATATGATGCATGAGGCCAACAGGATTTGGCACACAAACTGGAAACAAACTGGAAAGCACATTCTTCAGCTGAGGGAGGACTGTTACTATTTGGTCCCAGTTGGTTGTTGCTGCGGAGAATGCTGGCCCGGTATGGCTACATATCACCCATTCGTTTATAAGAAGGCAGAAATTCAGGTTTTGATGTGAAATCTCCATTTTTAAAATTTTAAATTTTTAAAATTTCATTGTTAGAAGCAGATATTCCTTTTAAAAAGATTTTATTTATTTGACAGAGAGATAGAGTGAGAGTACAAGCAGGGGGAGCAGCAGGCAGAAGAAAAGGGAGAAGCAGACCCACTGAGCAAGGAGCCCGATGAGCAGGACTTGATCCCAGGACCCTGCGATCATGACCTGAGCCAAAGGCAGACGCTTAACCGACTGAGCCACCCAGGCGCCCTAGAAGGATATTCCTATTTATATACAATGGTTTACTCCTATGTTTTCTGTTCAAATAATGATTTTCTAAATTCCATGCGTATTTCTTTTTTTTTTAAGATTTTATTTATTTATTGAGAGAAAAATAGAGAGCATGAGCACCAGCCAGGGGAGAGGCAGAGGGAGAGGGAGAAGCAGATTCCCCATGGAGCAGGGAGCCCAATGCAGGGCTCGATCCCAGGACTCCAGGATTGTGACCTGAGCCAAAGGCAAACCCTTAAGTGACTGAGCCACCCAGGCACCCCTCCATGTGTATTTCTAAAGTTTCATTTGACTACAGTCATTGTAGCACTGTTCCATGAATTCTGATTTGCCTTTTGTTTTTATGTACACCTAACCGATACTTGTAATCGTGTGCTATTAATTTAATCAGGATGTTTTACTTCTTTGAAAACTTAGTATAATTGGGTAATATAATCAGTATTCATGTTAAAGAAACTTACTAACAGACGTTTACTGATATACTTTTTTTCCTGCTTTTTAAAACTTTGACTCATTTCCCATACCCGCAATTAACTTACTGTGAACAGAATAACAAAGTTTACAAAATTAACCTATTCCTGATCTCAAGTGAAGAATAAGGATGGCAGCAGAAAGGGAGAGAAGTCTTAAACTACCTATGTTTAAGTTCTGCCTTCTTGTGAAAGAACTACCTTAAGTAGCTCCTAAGTAGCATTGCCTTAAGTTCCCTGACTCTGCTTCGTGTTGCTACAATGAAAGTGTAAGACAAGATAATGACTTTGATTTCTCCCAGCTCTATTATTTTCTCTTACAGGAAAAATTAACATTATGGTAAAAAATACAGCTGAAATTTGTTACATTTTTTTTATTATATTGGGTTTCTGTTGGCATTTTTCAGAAAGAATTATGTAGCTGACACAATGCCAAATTGCCACCTTTTAAATGATTCTTTGAAAAATAGTATCTGCAGAAGTCCTACAGTAGTAATTAATGTGAAGTAGCCCATTAACTGTACTTTTCAGTGTTGCTATTTTCCAATCCTGTCCCTTTCATAATTTGCCAACAAAACAGAACATTAGGGAAAAGGAAAGAGGGAGAAAATATTATGAACCAGTACAAAAACACCATCACTGACAAAATAATATACCATGTTCTCTTGGTTCTCTAACAAAATAATATACAATGTCCTCTTGGTTCTATTTTCATGGATTGCCTTCTAATTGTGATTTGCAGAGGATAACTCTTACAGAATTAAATCCTAAATTTGGGTCTCTGCCCTGCCCTGCCCTTCAGTTCCCTTCTCATCTCCCCTCTCCCCACACACACACACCTGCATGTGCACAAAACCATAAGGTCAATTGGAAGAAAATTTTAGCACTAAGTAACAAATGCAAAATGTAAGCAAGTAAATGTAAAATAATAACAAATTCTTTTAATCTCTGTACTCTCTACTTAAAGTATTAAAAATGAGAATCATGTAAACAAGTGTGATATGGCCACATATCACATATAGCTACCTTGTAGCTATATAAAAATCTAAAATAAAATACTCCTGTTTTAAGAACCTGTTACTTCAAGTTGGAATTACTTAAGAAAGACTGGGTTGCTGGGCATTACCATGAAGCATATATAATTTGAGGGTTTACTTATTTGTACATTTAGCTTCATAAGAGAAGGAAACATTCTTGATTGATGCAATGTCCAATATAAAATGGAAATAATGACTCATCTGCAAATCTTAAAGGAAAACCAAAATGATGAAATTATTCTCTTAGCTAGCAAGCTTTGTTAAGTTTTGACAGTTTCTGAATTCGGAACTTCTGATGAGAAATAGATCTCTTGATTTTATGAAGTGGAAGAATCTAATGCAGGTTGGTTGCCTTTGCCTCTGCTTTCTGAAGAGACAAAGGAAAGCAAATACAGCAAAGGAGTTTAAACTAGAAAATTTCCCAGGTTGCTGCTTTAGCTCATCTTTCTTCAGGTTCAGTTCCCAATTCATAATGTGTAAAATCTTCAATTTAAGACTACTCCACACAAAAATATATGGAGTGCCTGAAAATAAAGATGAAATATAATTAAATTGCACTAGAGTAAAATAAAATTTAATAAACTACATAGCACCACTTGTTTCACTGTTTATATGTTGTAAAACATGTTTTCATTTTATTCTGATCTTTTGATTATTACAGTAACTTTTTTAACATCACAGTCCCTCTTTTCCATTTATTCACTTTTGATGAAAAAATATTTAAAATATTATTTCAATTTAAAAAAGTAATTGAATACATGTATTTAGAAACACAAGCATTTTTGACAGAGTGGAATAGTATTATAAATTAGTTGACAGAGATTGATTTTTTGTTCATTATGAAAGCTTTGAAAATAATTTCCATCATATTCCAAAGAAGGATGTAGATGTAATGCTAGTGTGAACAGAAGAAGTGGAAAAGTATACCAAGTCCTAAAGGGAAGTTAATACAAGGGTAAATTCTTGGGAGAAACAATATTTTTAAAATTTTCTTAAAATATTCATGATAATAAATTTCAGAGACATTATGACTTATATCTCTTCACTTGAGACCCACATGTTCTGGAGAGAGAATTTGTTGGTGCATCTCTCTAAAGTAGAAAAAAAATGTTTTTCATTTTGCATATTCTTTTGCTTAAACTTTTCATATATATATATATATATATATATGTGTGTGTGTGTATATATATATATATATATATGAAATTGAGTGTCCACTATATGCCAGATCATTAATTGGGCAGTTTCACATACTTTTTTTTTTCTTAATCTTAATAATAATTCTCTGAGGCACATGTTTATATATATATATATATATATATATATGTATATATGAAATCACCGTGAGCAATGTGACACAAAGAACTTTGGCATATTAATAATTAAAAAATAGAAGATTCCGTTTGCTCAGGATCTACATAAATATATATATTTCACTTTTTACCACCCCGATTATGGCTTTCTCTGATGAAAAATGCATTATATACCTTGAACTCTAATGTCATAATCATTTTTAAAACATGATGATTAACTAAAGCATTTCAAAAACTGCTAACACTCCTATTTTGTTAATTTTAACTTCAGTAGCCAATAAAGTTGACATATTAACCATAGTTGCCAAGAAAAAAAAAGGTGACTCACTGAGTGTCGCTGTGTACTATACATAAGTACTTAATTATTTTACATGAATAAGTACATTTTACTTGAGGTCATTTTTTTCAGCATCTGAGAAGCTGATTTTCTCATTATTTAATTCTCTGTGTCAAGTGGCCCTTTTACATTGTAACTATAAGCCTAATTAATATAAAGAAATTAGGATTTCCCATTTCCATGCAATGTGAGCATTTATAAGAAGACCCCATCAGCTAGGTAGCTATCTATGTTGTATTATTTGGAAGTTAATTAAAGGTCACTTGCTAAAACCTATTTTAGATGGGAGACAAGCTTATTTTCTGATATTTCAAATGGTCTGCTCTCTTTAATCACTAGAAAGCACTCTTAAAAATGGAACCATGTAACATGGGACATTAGCCTCCAATTAACCATGAGTCCCTAAGCATTTTATATTGGAAAACAGACCTTCACTCACAGGATCTGAGGGGACATGGAACAATCTTTGTGCTTATGAACTGGTATCACTGGGTGTTACTGAACCTCTTTAGATTCTTCACTTTGCCTATCACTGCCCTGATCTGGAAATAACATGTGCCTCAGAGAATTATTATTAAGATTAAGAAAAAAAAAAAAGTATGTGAAACTGCCCAATTAATGATCTGGCATATAGTGGACACTCAATTTTTAGTTAAATGCATATATGAAAGATTTTTTTTTTTTTTTTTTTTTTTTTTTTTTTTGTGGAGGAAAAGGTCTCAATATTTTTCAAGGCATGGAAAGAGTTGACGGGTTGCTTTCAGACAGAGTAATAAAGACTCAGAGAATAGCAGTGGAAAGGAAAAAACAAGGTATTAAGGTATTAACCTTAAAGAGGTGATTCCCTAAAGTGGGAAAGAGAAAAACTGAGTTACCTGAGTTACTCAGATATAAGTGGGTGATGAAATTTGAATAGGAAGTTTGGTTCTAGAGTTCAGTTCTTTTAATCATTATATTATGTTACCTCTTCTTATAGATACATATAAGAGAAAGGTCAAGGGGCGCCTGGGTGGCTCAGTCGTTAAGCGTCTGCCTTCAGCTCAGGTCATGATCCCAGGGTCCTGGGATCGAGCCCCACATCAGGCTCCCTGCTCAGCGGGAAGCCTGCTTCTCCCTCTCCCACTCCCCCTGCTTGTGTTTTCTCTCTCTCTCTGTCAAATAAATTAAAAAAAAAAAAAAATCTTAAAAAAAAAAAAGAGAAAGGTCAAAAATACATTTGTTTGTAAGAAAATAAATAAGCCACTTTGGGACACGTAGAAATAGGGAGTCAGAATGAGGATCTGGGCAAATTCAAGCCATATACCAATGTGCACTGATAATCATGATCACCACTGCTACCACCACCAACTAGCACCAACACCATCATCATTATCTAACATTTATTAGCACTGTTCTACACATTTTACACATGCCTTCTCATTTAATCCTACCAACAGCACTACTTCCTTCATGGCACCTATCTAATTGTACTGATTTTAAAATAAAAGTATGATTTTTCTCTACTAATATATGACCCTCTGCTTGAAGGCAGCCTCTGGCCTCTGATTCATCTTAACATCTTCCTACAACAAGTAGGGTAGAATATTCCACATATTAGTTGCTTCATATTTATTAAATAATTAAATGGATGGATGATCCTTGAAGTACAGTCTGAAATGAATCATTTTATGCAAAACCAATTTCAGAGATACATAAATGTGGAAAAATAAACATAGTGAATATCAAAATTGAACTACTACGAGTACGAAAGTATAGTTCCTAGCATAGTACTTTGCATGTAGCCATAAAAATTAGAAGACAGCATATGAAGACCTAACCAAAAATCATTTCCTTTAATATATCATTTTGGCCAGATATGCATATTCTCATTCAAACAATATTTACATTAACATTCATCTTTTCATTACCACTACGATTAAATTTTATAATTGTTTTTTAAAAAATTGATTTTATTAGATCAGAAAAATTGGGAGAAAAGTTGTGTTTTTTTTAAAGATTTTATTTATTTGACAGAGAGAGACACAGCGGGAGAAGCAACACAAGCAGGGGGAGTGGGAGAGGGAGAAGCAGGCTTCCCGCTGAGCAGGGAGCCTGATGTGGGGCTCGATCCCAGGATGCTGGGATCATTACCTGACCTGAAGGCAGACACTTAACGACTGAGCCACCCAGGCGCCCCGAGAGAAAAGTTTTAAAATTCTGAAAGCTGTTTTTTTTTTTTTTAATTATTTGATAAAAACCTATGAAATATGTATTTCATTAACACTGAATTGGAACATAGAAATTTAAATATGACAGTATTAGTAGCCATAGGGAAATAGAAAGAGAATAACTGTTTATAACTGTATGCTAGGAAAATTTTTAAAAACTGTCAAAACTGATCAGAGCTAGGGGGCTAAAACCAAAAATACCAACAAAACACTATATTTTTCAGTATAACTCTTCTTTACCTAAGAATTACATATACATTTATATAAAAATATATTTCAAAATTGAATGTGAAAATACACTGCAAGTTTAAAAAGTTTTCCCATCAGCATTATATATTTCTCAACATTTAATTAGCATAATTATAAAGATTAGTTGGGAAAATATTCAATAATAGAAAATTGGTTGTGTATTACATGTAAAGGATGGTTTAAGGACATCATAATCTCCCTGATTAAAATGAAAGTTGCTGACCATGTTTAATATTAACATGTATAAATAATATGTACACTCAGCAGCAAAAAATAAGGTGAGACATCAATGTCAAATATTTAAAGCTTACACTTTATTAAAATCTGAATTTTTTACATCAGAAGAAATTGTTTAGATATTTCATATAAAAATTAGATATGAAGTAAAATTCTATGCAATATATAAAAAAAGAGAATGTTACAACTACTTTATTTTTTTTTCCTGAGAGTAGCAGTTTCCTTTTTACTTTTTCTCAAGCAGGACTTCATTTCATATTAAGGAAATCCACTTTAAAAATAATGTGTAGCTAAATGGTAAAACTCTAATTTACTGTATGAAGTCTTTTGTCCAAATATCTGAATGAATCTTTCTGCAAAGATGCAGTTTGATATTCTGAAACTAAAGTAGCCCTTAAAAAGAAGCATTTCTATACCATCAATCTATTCCAGGATTTTGAAAAGAATGAATTCATGTTCAAAACTATTTTAAAAAACATTGAATGTATACATGAAAAAAGCACTAGATTTTTCATAGGGGGTATTTTGAAGTATGCAGAATATACATGTCATATAATCAACTTTAAAACATATTCATAAACATTTTATTCTATTATCATAGGCTATTTCTTTACCAGACATAAGATATTTAAAGAACCACTCAAATACACTCAAATACACTCAAATACATGCAAATATATGTGTAAATGAATGTACACACATATATATATAAATAAAAGTATGCATACAGATGTGTACTTGCATATGCATTTCTATGTGTATATCTGCATACATAGCATAGCGATATCAAATCTTCCCAGAAGCTAAGTATAAATACCTTAAACAGGTAGCTGTTAAACAGGTAACTGGTCCCTTAAACATAATTAGGAGCTCTTAACTAAAGTGCCCGTAGATACATCTCCCAGCTCACCCAGATCTGTAGATTTGGGCCTATTTGAAAAGTACCTTTCATCTGTCCTTCATCTGAAGAAATGTCATCAAAATCTTGCTGTATTTTTCTTTTTTTTTTTTAAGATTTTATTTATTTATTTGACAGAGAGAGACACAGTGAGAGAGGGAACAAAGCGGGGGCAGTGGGAGAGGGAGAAGCAGGCTCCCAGCAGAGCAGGGAGCCCGATGAGGAGCTCAATCCCAGGACCCCGGGATCATGACCTGAGCCAAAGGCAGACGCTCAACGACTGAGCCACCCAGGCGCCCCTTGCTGTATTTTTCAATGAAAGAAAGAATACAGCATGAATGTGATTTGCGAAAATAAAAGCTCAGCGTTTGACGGTATTTTCAATTCTAATCAAAGCCAGTGGGTACTTGGCACATTGTCTTTATTTTTATCAATTCTAAGAGCAAAGCAGTAAAAAAAGAAAAGATAATTGGGCCTCTACTACATTTGTTCTAAGTGAAGAGATCATATGTCATCTTATTCACCTTATCTTATATTTCACAGATTCCAATTCCTAGCTTAGGTACTTTAGTGCAAGCTTTTCTCAAGGTTCCAGTACAGATGTCCATATAAAAGTAACTTTGAATACAAGCAAGAAAATTTAAATTTATTTAGCACTTACTTTGCATTATGAATTTTGGTTAAAAAAAACTAGTTCCTGGGAGCCCCTGGGTGGCTCAGTCATTAAGCGTCTGCCTTTGGCTCAGGTCATGATCCCAGGGCCCTGGGATCGAGCCCTCCATCAGGCTCCCTGCTCCGCAGGAGTCATGCTTTTCCCTCCCCCACTCCCCCTGCTTGTGTTCCCTCTCTCGCTGTGTCTCTCTCTCTGTCAAATAAATAAATAAAATCTTAAAAAAAAAACAAAAAACAAAAACTAGTTCCTTATCAAACAGCTTGAATGTAAGAGAAATGAGAAACTTTAAAATCAGATTGCTTGACTTCAAAGCTTTGGCCATTTACTTTGCACATTTTCTTTATATTAAAGCTATTATATAAACATGTTATTTGAGTTCCTAGAGGTCACCTTACAAAAAGATTTGAAATATATAATTTTTAACCTATTACATTGGATGAGATCCTCACGAAGCAAGAATGAACACATGATGATTGTTAAGTCAACTTCTAAGAAAGATGGAGTACTCTAATGTGAAGGGCTCTGT
Source organism: Mirounga leonina (assembly GCF_011800145.1). Taxonomy (NCBI): domain Eukaryota; kingdom Metazoa; phylum Chordata; class Mammalia; order Carnivora; family Phocidae; genus Mirounga; species Mirounga leonina. The sequence continues at coordinate 58,765,560 of NW_023270268.1, forward strand.
GGGTTGTTTTCTGCGGGTAATTTGTTCAGACCAAGGGAATGGACACAGAGTATCACTAACAGTAGTACTTGTAGTGTCTGAATGGGGTGTCTCTCTATAGAATGGGGGCCCCCAAATGTGGGCTGACTGATCGGGTGGAAGCTGATGGTGGCGTGGACAGTGACAAGAATTCACCTGAGGTTGAACAAAGGAGAGAGAAGTTAATTGAATACACAACAAGGGAGCTTGCAGGCAGGAGAGCAAAGAAGAGGCTGTCTGCAATGAGGCAGTGGGTGGGGGCTGCTTTTAAAGGGGTAGATGAGGAAGTATGGCGACATACAGAGTTCTCCCTTTTTTGGTAACTGCCTACTTGTAAGTTAGCCCACTGGTCAGTTAGGGCCTATGGATATCTTGAGGTGGGTTGCCTGATGGGCCTGTCTGCTTTCCATTGCTCAAGCCTGTTTGCCTAAAAGCAGCCTCTCCACTATTGTTGCTTGGTTTTTATCCAACATTAATCATGATTAAGAAATATTTTTATTTCTTTGAAGAGGCAACACATTCAGTGTAGGTGAAAAGGCAACACATTCAATCTAAAGTGGCATGCCCTTGCTCCAGAACCTAGGAGTCTGCACTGAGACACCTCTATCATGACTTGCCAGGAACCTTGCAAGGCATCATCATATACTATAGATACTTGGACCATAGCCTGGACCTGCTACAGAGACTTTTCAGAAATGGCAACCTTCGGAGCTACCTAGCAAATAGATCAAGAAGTTCCAAAAGAGTATTGTACATGCTCTTTTCAAAACTGAAAAGCAGCTGATCAAACATCATGCCTCTTTTAGTTGTTAGAGGGTCAAGAAGAAATATACTGCCTTTTTTTGGAAAAGGTATTCCAGCATGCTCAAGGGCACTCCATTCCTAAATATTTCACGGATCATGAAAGACTTCTGGATAGTTTATCTTCTAACTACTGGTATGCAGGTATCTTACCAGTTTATCTGAAATATTGCTGATTAAGTCATTAGTACAATGTCACCAAGATAGTACATCATAGATGTTCTGTTAAATGTCAGTGTAAGAAGAATTTATTTGAACTATCTAGTGACAGAGAGCAGGAGTTAACTCCGCCCCAGGGCAAGACTAAAAATGACTACTAGTCTGATGTTCTTTCCTAATGGTACCGAAAAGAATATACTAGATCAGTAGCTGAATATCAAGTGCCAGATGCTGTGATAATATGTTCTAGAAAAAATACCACATCAAGTGAGGCAGTGCAAACTGGGGCTACAACTTCTTTTTAAGTTTAAGTTAGTTTATAATTTTCTGCCATAATTTAAAGATACAATTTGGACAAAAGCAAATATGATGGATACCATAAGCACTGCGTTCTTTAAATCATGAGTGGTTCTAATTTTTGTCATTGCACCTGTGATACATTATTGCTTCCATTTTATTAATTTGGTCAAAAGAAAAGTTGTACTTTTTTTTTTTTTTTTTTTTTTTGCCTTTTCCCCAATAACAGGGCTTACTACATAGGTCAAGGGACCCAACATTAGTATTATGCTAACAATGTCTACTCCAATTACACACTCAGGGAAAGGTGAAATAGCCAAAGATTGGACCTGTAAACTCACAGACTTCATGTGAAATGACCTTGGACCAGGACCAAATCCTTATTACAAAGCTTCTGAATAATTCCACTGTAAGAGGGGAATTATGATAGCATTTTGGTTCTCTTGATATTAGTGTCCCTCTAGGCCCTATATCCAAAGCCCTTGAATGATATCTTTCCTCAGTATATAGTTACTTGATAAATGACCATCAGTCTCTTTGGGGAATATCTATTGCTTATATTTGCAAGATCCTTCCTCAAAAGGACACAACCTCTTCCTTTAAAATTCATTAAGACTTTTACTTTTCTCCTTGAAAACTGCTTTAGCATACAGAGTGGATGAACCATCATTTAAAGCATATACTTTGGGCACCTGGGTGGCTCAGTCGTTAAGCGTCTGCCTTCGGCTCAGGTCATGGTCTCAGGGTCCTGGGATCGAGCCCCGCATCGGGCTCCCTGCTTAGCGGGAAGCCTGCTTCTTCCTCTCCCACTCCCCCTGCTTGTGTTCCCTCTCTCGCTGTGTCTCTCTCTGTCAAATAAATAAATAAAATATTTAAAATAAAATAAAATAAAATAAAATAAAGCATATACTTTGCTACAGAGTGTGGAGGCAGAGACCAACTACCTTGTCATCATCTGGAAGACTTGTTAGATCACTTAAAATTACTGAATCAGAAATCTGCATTATTAGGTATTCCCTAAGTATATTAATGTTTGTGACACACCAATTTTGTACAAATATACTCAACATTTGTATTAACTAGTATTTTAAGTTTTGCCTCTAAATCAAAAAATGAAGTTGGTGGAGAATAAAAACTTTGAAAACTCTTTTGTGCCCTGAAAAAAAGTCAAAAGATCACAAGTTACTGACTTAAGAACCAAGACTACAACTTACAGCTACATGTTATTTATTTTTTTTTAAAGATTTTATTTATTTATTTGAGAGAGAGAATGAGAGACAGAGAGCACGAGAGGGGAGAGAGTCAGAGGGAGAAGCAGACCCCCCGCTGAGCAGGGAGCCCGATGTGGGACTCGATCCCGGGACTCCAGGATCATGACCTGAGCCGAAGGCAGTCGCTTAACCAACTGAGCCACCCAGGCGCCCTACATGTTATTAATTTATAGAAATCATGCAGGGAATTTTAGTTCATAAATTACAAATTCATGCACTTGTCTCTGTCGTAAGAGTGTTCTTTTCAGATATTTCACAGAAATCAGCATTTCCTGATGCCTACATTCGTTGTTTTTTTTTTTTTTTAATATTTTGAGAGAGAGAACGAGCAGTGGGGAGGGGCAGAGGCAGGAAGAGAGAGAGAGAGAGAGAGAGAGAGAGAGAGAGAGAGAGAAGCAGACTCCCTCCTTAGCAGGAACCCGGATGGGGGCTAGATCCCAGGACCTGGAGATCATGACCTAAGCCAAAGGCAGACACTTAACCTACTGAGCCACCCAGGCATCCCCGATGCCTACATTCTTATGAGCTCTATTCTGTACCAATTTTGCTCACAAGGTGTTCTGTTATTACAAGATATAACGACTGTAAACAGAGAAATACAATTATTGTTCTAACTTTATTTTTTTTTTAAAGATTTTATTTATTTATTCATGAGAGACAGAGAGAGAGACAGAGGCAGAGGGAGAAGCAGGCTCCCCGCGGAGCAGGGAGCCCGATGCGGGACTCGATCCCAGGACCCTGGGATCATGACCTGAGCCGAAGGCAGACACTTAACCGACTGAGCCACCCAGGCGTCCCTTGTTCTAACTTTAAAAGTACTTAAAGTAAAAGGTCCTTTGCTCAGAAAGTAATGACTGAAGCACATTTCCAACTATCAGATAAGATAATCCAGTCTTTTTTTACTTAATGATATGGTGAATTAGATGGGGATTCTTACATCCCTCAAGTTCAATTAAATCAGATGGTTTGTTTTGTGTTTTTAAATTACAAGGTAATTTTTATTTAACAACATTCAAGCACATTTCCAAATAAACCATTGAGCATTTTTTTGAGAACTCTAAGTGTTGTGAACTGAAGTTTCTTTATTCACTACCATTCTCAAAATGGTTTAATTGGAAAATAAACTGTGTACTATGTTCCAAAAATGAGATTACGGAATAGTGATACTCTATATTAAATACTCTTAAGCTATATCACATCTATGCAGACAACTGTAAATGTAAACATACCTACAATCTCGATATACATATACAGGGATACACGTGATAGGTAGATAGATATAGCTAGCTCTATAAAAAGACACAGATATAAAGGTATACATACTAAATATATTTAATACCTCTCCATCATAAAATTTTTAATTTGGCAATCATCACTGAAGTTACAAGTTAATTCTCTTCATTTGACTCATAAAGACACAGAGCCTCAAAATGGTTCTCTTAAGAAAACATTTAGCCAGCAGCAAAGTCTAAAATCAGGCAGGCTGACTCCTAGCACAGTAACCTCTTCTGAGGTTTTCTCTTTTGTTAGTGACTTTCTATGATGGCTCTTCACATCGCCTGATTAACATATATTTTAAAAGTCTGAAAGACGGGTAGGTGCTACCAATAAAACATGGGCTCATTTTAATGTCAAATAATCCAATACTTTTTTGCAGTGTTCTTTGAACAGCCCTGTGGGATTCATTCTGCCACTTTATTCTTCAAAGTAATAAGTGTCCCAATTGCATGTGAAATGTTACACTGCATTAGTATGAAAGTATAATCAATAAATGGTCAGTTCATTCAGTATTTTGAAGACTTTGCAGAATGGAAGGTCATGCCTGATGAGAATACAGTAGCAAAAGTCTCATCAAGTGATCACAGTGATTCAACAGTAATTAAGTATTCCTTTTACTTAGATGCAGTGTTTAATTTGGTTACTACCTAAAGTGAAATTTAATATCAAACTCTTCTTGCTTTAAATATTTTATCAGCAACCCAATTCCTAACTGAAACATAAGGTCAGACTCTAACCATAATGTCCTTGAAGTCCAGTCAATTGTTATGAATGTACCCGATCAGTGAGCATACACTTTTCAACAGGTGATATTGTAAAACATAGCTAGAGAGGCATATAGTCAAAATTCCAATAATCTTTTTAAACAAGTTTTTTGTGTAACCAAAGGGAGTGCTGAATTCAGTACAGTAGTGGAAGAGAATGAATACTATGATTGACAAGTTAAAAAAAAAAGCAAAATAATAATAATAACATAAACAATATAATTTAATTGTTCTAAAAAGTCTTTCCCTTAGGCATTATAATCTCAATTTTATAAATATGCAAACTGAGACAAAGAAAATTACCTGTTTAGCATCATATAAGTATATGTGTTCATGATTTTAACTCAAATTTATTTGCATGAAAACTAGTCTGCATTTATGTCAGATTTGAAAACAATTAGTATTAGTTCCTGATCTCAAAGGGTTCATTATGTAGCAATAAATAGAATAAAATTAGCAATACAACTATGCACATTTTGATGAATATGTAAAGGTTTAAACAAAATCATAGGACTGCTCCAAAGAGTTAGCATTTAAATCTGACTGGCAAATACAGAATGATTTCAAGATAAGGTAATATTTGACCCTGGACTTGAATGTTAAATTTTGATGCATACTTCAAAAAAGGTTAGGCTATTTCTGCAACAATGAAGGCTGTGATTAAAGGCAACAAGTCATGAAAGACCCTGGCATGCCCAGGTATTTACAAGCAGTTTTGGTTCCTGCAAAATACAAAACACACAAATAACAGCAGAAGAGGGTTCAGTAGCTAGAGATGAGATTTTATGAAGTTATAAGAAAAAAACTTATGAAGTACTCAACATATCATGCTAAGACATTTTAATTTTTCTACTGGCAATGAGAAAAACATAAAAAATGATCATATAGATTAATCTAGCAATGTTCTAAGGTGAAATGGCAAGCAGAGTGATTGAAATCAAGGGTGTCTGTCATTTGAGAGGACATTGTATGCACTTAACTATATAGTCAGATATACTTCTCCATTTATCCATGTATTTAGTAAGTATGTGTGTATCCAGAATCATTCTCTAAATTGGTTGGTAATATTGATTATGATCTGAATATTATTCAATAGCCTAAATTTGTTTCATATATTACCATATTCAATCATTGGGGTGGAAGACGTGAAAAAGGCAATGCAGGTACTCTATCAGCATTTTGGAGATACAAAATTTGTATTGGAGAAATAAAGACACCTGCTCAGAGTGATACAAGTAATAATTGAAGAAAGCAAAATGAGACTTTGGGCCTCCTGACCCTATTGATCATATCTCAGAGCAAATTCTAAACAGCAAAGGCAAAAGATATCACATTTAATCTGCATTTATAAATTTCAATATTTAAATTGATATTTACTTTTGGATCATTGAATAGAGTGATACTTCATTGTGTTTGCTCATTCAAATTTACAACACCATACTAATAATTAATTCAACAGATATCTACTGCTAGCACAAATAAATCACTGATAAGGGACACTACCCATACTTCAAATAATTTAAAGCCTTGTAGTGAAGACAAATCAATCTAATAATTACTAAAATAGTAATTTCTCTTTACTCACAACTTCTAATTTTAAAAGTAACAGTAACTTGTGGGGCACCTGGGTGGCCCAGTCAGTTAAGCATCTGACGTCAGTTCAGGTCATGATCTCAGAGTCCTGGGACTGAGCCCCATGATGGGCTCTGCATTCAGGATTAGTCTGCTTGCCCCTCTGCCCTTCCCCCTGCTTGTGCGCGCGCTCTCTCTCTCTCTCTAATAAATAAAATCTTTTTAAAAAATCAGAGTAAGTTGTATCTTCAATTTATACCTTTTCATCTATAATGCAACAGAATATATTGAGGCAAATGTCATTGTTTTAAATTTTATAAACTCTTGGGAATCCTGTTGTAAGTACAGTCCAGTTCTTAAAAGCCTTTTTGGATTCAGTCTGGTATAAGACTTTTGGAAATACATAAAAAGCTCTGAAAACAGAGATGGCTTATGTAAAAAACAGAAGAGGATGAAGGATTTATGACTCAGCTTCCCCACATAACCTCACAATAGAAAATCAAGAAGATTTTTCCGTCAAAGGGAATAGATGGGGTTTAATCATGATAGCATGTAGAAAGTACCTCTAGACACATCTAGAACAAAATGGCACATGGCTAAGCATCCATCAATGTAGGGTCTCAACATTTTTTATGCATGGGTATATACAGAAAAATGAAAACTTTTAGCAAGTGGAAAAGATGGGAAACAGTCTGACAGAATATGGGGGGAATCTCTTATTAATAAGATATCTGAAGCTCAAATATGAAAAACCTAACTAGACTTGCTTTGGCATATGCCAAAATTGCTTCATGAGGACACCAAGGAAAATGTTAGAAAGATGTTTCATTTTTATATTGACACCCATCCTCTACTGACCCAGAAACTTGGAGCATGCTCAGAAAAGATGGCAGACATGTATTTCCTCACTTAAGAAATTCACTTTAAGTTAAGATCACCCATCCTTCAACCTCTGAAATTCCATGTTTTCCATGTTCATGGTATATTTTAAAAGCAGGGTAGGTAGCTGTAAATATTCCAAGTCACAAGTTGAAATTAGGGACTGACTGCTAGTGGCAATGTACATTTGGAGATGTCTAGTCATGAAGTGGAAGGGAAACTTAACTTTCTGTGTACCATTAAAGCTCTAAGAACTTGAAAGCAAGGCAAAAGAAATAAAAAGAAGAAACCTGTAGAAAAGAAAAAAAAATGAGGTGCTAAAAACCAAGGAATTATACTAGAAATTCAGCATTTCTATCTCTAACTAGAAAATTGAAAAACAGAGTTTCTTAATCGCAGGAAACAAACTGAGGGTTGCTGGAGTGGGGGGTGGGGTGGGAGGGATGGGGTGACTGGGTGATAGACACTGGGGAGGGTATGTGCTCTGGTAAGCGCTGTGAATTGTGCAAGACTGTTGAATCTCAGATCTGTACCTCTGAAACAAATAATGCAATATATGTTAAGAAAAAAAAAAAAAAGAAGAAGAAGAAGGTAGCAGGAGGGGAAGAATGAAGGGGGGGAAACTGGAGGGGTAGACAAACCATGAGAGACGATGGACTCTGAAAAACAAACTGAGGGTTCTAGAGGGGAGGGGGGTGGGAGGATGGGTTAGCCTGGTGATGGGTATTGAGGAGGGCACATTCTGCATGGAGCACTGGGTGTTATGCACAAACAATGAATCATGGAACACTACATCTAAAACTAATGATGTAATGTATGGGGATTAACATAAGAATAAAAATTAAAAAAAAAAAGCTTTGCTAAGAAACTGAAACGTAACTAAGGGTGCTGGCCATTTTGTGGTAATCTTTGTAGTCGTTTTGTTTTGTTCTGTTTGCATAGGAAGCAAAAATATGTGACTTCAATGTAAAATACCTAAAATCACAAGAAAAAACTGGCTAATATTAAAAAGCAAGAAAATACCAAATATTAAATAGAATAAGGAAAATGTCATGTAAATGAAAAATCCATTCAAATCTGCACTAAAAAGAGAAAAGAGTTAATCCAGTCAGCACACAAAAAAAACTAAAAACATAAGAAACAACAAAGAAAAATGCAATAAACCAGTAGAACAGTTTATCAGTTGTTAAGCAAGTTTGAAGAAAAGTTCTTAAAATGAAAAAAAAAAAAAGGACAAAGAAATAAACATTATGAGAGGCACAAGATTATCATTATAAATAATTGGAAACAAGATCCAATATGTGAATATTGAAAATACCAGATCATATTATGCAGAAACTAAACTACTTATGTACAGGAGAGATTCATAGGGAGCCAGCAAAAACAATAACAACAACTGTGCAGGCAAATGTTAAATATTAATACAGGCAAGTTTATTGCCTACTAAAACTTAGCAACCAACTACATAAAATACCCAATTTTAAACCAGAATTACTACCCTTAAACAACATCTCCCTTGCAACTAGTAAATAAATATGTCCTGCCATCTAATGCACAGCCTAGTTATTACAGTCAACAGTACTGTATTATAAACTTCAAAGTTGCTAAGAGACCAGATCTTAATTGTTCTCACCACACACACCCAAGTAAGTGTGATGTGACAGAGGTGTTAGCTCACAGCTCTAGTGGTAATCATATTGCAATATATAAATGTATCAAATCAACGTGCACAACGTAAACTTACACAATGTTATATGTCAGTTATATCTCAGTAAAAAGATAATAAAAATAACCCAAAATTTCTTAATATGTAAAGAAACAGGTAAGTGAGCCCCAACTTCAAGGGGAAAAAAGCCAATAAAACTTTGATTTCACAAAGACTCAGATTTTGAATTTAACAGCTAAAGACTTCAAGAAAGGTAATATAAATGTATTACAATGACACAAGAATGAGGCAAAAAGAAACAAAAGGCATAATTACTGAAAGGTAGAAGTTTAAAAAAATATTTTCTAAAATATATTAGTGTATATGAAGAAAATATTAAAGTTTTAAAAATACTACTAGAATTAAGTGGGTTTAGAAAGTTGGTAGAAAAAAAGATAAATTTACAACAATTAATCTACCTTATATATACTAGAAGTGAGTAATCAATATTTTTAAAAATCCATCTGTAATATTACTCAAAGAAAATATTTAGGAATAATTCTAACAAAGTTGTACAAGTCCTATACACTGAAAACCACAAAACTTTACTGAAAATAATTAAAGAAAGCCCAAGCAAATGGAAAACCACATCTGTTCATGATTTGTAAGACTCGAGTTTGTTAGTGATAATTCTCCTCAAAGTGATTTATAGCTTTAATGTTATCCCAAACAAAATCTAAGCAAGCTTTTTATAGAACTTGACTAGCTTATTTTGCAATTTATATTCATAACCAATTGACATAAAAAAGCCAACATAAATTAAAAAAAAAAAAAGTTGGAAGACTTGCCATACAATACTACGATACTAAAAAGCTACAATAATCCGGATAGTATGATACTATCATAAGCATAAATATATAAGTCGTTGGAACATAAATGAGGGTCCACATGTTGACTCATACACACATGGATTCAATTTATTTTTATTAAAGTATTAAAGTACCAAGGTAATTTATTGAGAAAAGTATAGTCTTTCCAACAAAAGATACAAAAGTAATACTCATTTGGAAAAAAAAAAAAAATCCTCACACCTACGTTAATCATGTCATATATAAAAATACTAATTTCAAATGGATTATGTAAATTTTTATATAAGAGTTAAAATCAGAAACTTCTAAAAGAAAACTTGGGGAAGGGGCGCCTGGGTGGCTCAGTCGCTGAGCGTCTGCCTCTGGCTCAGGTCATGATCCCAGGGTCCTGGGATCGAGCCCAGCGTCAGTCTCCCTGCTCTGCGGGGAGCCTGCTTCTCCCTCTCCCGCTCCCCCTGCTTGTGTTCCCTCTCTCGCTGTGTCTCTGTCAAATAAATAAAATCTTTAAAAAGAAAAGAAAAGAAAAAAAACTTGGGGAAAATACATATGCCCTTCAGTTAGCAAAGACTTCTTTAATCGTACACAAAATACGCAAAATTTGAAGGAAAAAAAATGATAAATTAGACTTTATCAAAATTTTTAAAAAATGCTCACCTGAAGATACCACTAGGAAAATGAAGGGAGGGTCAGAGGAGAGACAGTCATGCACTCGTCCCTTGGAAGTCTAGTTTCTCCGCAGCCCAAATAGCTCTTGGCTCGACCGTAGGTCCCCAGGGCGCACTGAGAGTTGTTCCCTCGCTTGACGCGCATGCGCCCCGCCCACCGGGAGGCGGTGTCTCCGGTCTCCCGCGCCTTCTTTTTCCTCCAGCTGGGCTCTGGAATCAAATCCAAGCCCAACCTTCCTGCGGATGCAGCCCCATCCCCGACCTTCCCGCATTCTGTTCCCTGAATAAGGGGTCATCTGTGGCCACCTCACAGGGAGACGGTGATACGGGCAGTTGGCACCCCGAGGACCTGGAGCATCGCGGATCTTGGATGGCGAGGTTGGCCTCTCCTGTACCTCTGGAACTAGTCGGCCCAGTGGGCTGTTCCTGCACAACAGCCCCGCTGGACTCACTTCTCTCGCGGGGACTGTTTCTCGATGCACTCCAGCTCCTTAGTGAAGTTTGCGGCGTGCGAACAGCTGCGGGTTCTACTGTGCTAGCATCCGCATCATCCAGAGCTGCCTGCGCAGAGGGCTCAGCTTGAGGTACGTGCAGGAGGCTGCGGCGTCCCCAGCACTGGCTGTGGTGTGTGTCCTGGGTCCACCTGGCACCTCGAATGAAGACTGCTCCCCCCCGCTCTCCCCCCGACCACACACAGAGGAGGAGGCAAAAGCTTCAGCTTCCATGCCGCACCTAGAGAACCCCACCAAGGGATGAGCACAGGCCCAATGTGGCTGGCACAAGACGGCACTTACCACCAGCCCACTCTTGTTCTGTACCAGTCCCTCCATTTGATGTGACACGGATGTGCCCCAAGGGCAGATGCTGCCGGCTGACTCCCATTGGCCCCTGGGGTGGGAGAGGAGAGTGTGGGACCATCCAGGCCCCAGGAAGACCGGGGGTACAGCGTCGTCTCGCTGTGTTGCTTGGCACCCGTCTAAGTCCAAATCCAACACCAACTTCCTCCTGGAAAAGGTCACTGTTGTCAGCTCCTTCCATGGTGACTACAGGGCTGGATCCTTACACAGTTCCAGAATGGTCTGGGGGCAGGGACAGCACCAGGACATGCTTTTCTCCAGTGGCTTGGCTTCATGTTCATCAGGTTTTCCTAGCCGGTCCTCTCCCCCGTGTCCCGGGAGTCATCAGCCCAGGACCCACACTTACAGTGAATTCGTATCTGGCCACAACTTGTTGGTTTCACAAAACCCACAACCATCACTTCACATGTCTTATCTTGAGCATGGGAAACACCCTCCAACATGGCATATGCTTTCCATTGGTTGATGGTGTAGAAAAAGCTGGTCTGGCTGGAAGCCTAAGGGCTCTTCCTGGGTAGACCTGACAGCTCTCCTGGGAAACCTGCCTGCCATCTGGCCTCTGCATACCAGTATCAGCATCACTATCCTTTCCTCTGTGACCAGCATGGCAGAAACAGGGACCTGACCCCCCCTACCCCCATTCCTTAGAGTGGAGTAGCCACTGGGACATTATGCAACATGCACTTTCCCCCTACATGCTCCATTGTAAATGTTCCTCAATTTCCAGAAATAAATTCCAAGGAAGCAAGACCAAAGTAGCCACCAGGGATCTACTTGTGATTGGAAGGGGAGCCTTAGTTCTTCTAGGGAGGCACACTGCAGTCAGATTGGCTGGGAACTCAGAGTCAGGCCCAAAGACTCTGGCACAGCTGAGAGGGAAATCAGCAAGTAGAAGGTGTTTGTGATGTCAGCACCTAGAACAGAAAAGGCACAAAATAACTAAAGTCAGAAAAGAAATTGGGACATCACTTCTGATTATACAGAAATAAAAGATTTGAATACTATGAACAACTATATGCAAAAAAATTAGGTAATTTAAATGGCATAGACAAATTTCTAGAAACACACAAATTACCAAAACTGACTCAAGAAGAAATTTTAAAAAATGAATAATATATAAGAGGTAAGGAAGTATTGAATCAGTAATGAAAAACTTTCCAACAAAGAAAATGTTAGAACCAGATGACTTCACTGGTGAATTCCACCATTTTAAGAATTAACAAGAATACTCAATCTCTTCCAGAAAGTGGAAGAGGAGGAAACGCTTCCTAACTCATTTTATGAGAGCAGCATTGGTTTGATATCAAAATCAAAGACACTACAAAGAAACTACAGATCAATATCACTTACAAATATAGATGTGAAAATCCCCAAAAGATATTAGCAAACACCAGCAGTATATTAGAAGGATGATGACATCATGACCAAGGAGAATGTATCCCCAGAAATCAAGGGGGCATTTTATGTACTGATTGTTTGTATCTGCTGAAAATTCATGCATTGAAACCTAGGTCCCCAGTGTGATGGCATTTGAAGATGGAACCTTTGTGGGATACTTAAGTCATAAGAGTGAAACCTTCATGATGGGATTAATGCCCTTATAAGAACATAAGAGAGCTTGCTCTTTTTCTCTACTCTCTACCATGTGAGGCTACAATAAGATGGCCATCTGTAAAGAAGAAAGGTGGCCTTCACCAATAAACTTGACTATTCTAGCACCTTGATCTTGGCCTTTCCAAACCTCCAAAACTGTAAGAAATAAATGTTTGTTGTTAAAAAAAATAAAGAGAATTAAAAACAGATAAAGAAAGAAAAATAAAGGAATATGAAGGGAAACCCTTAGTTTGGGAGAAAATATTTGCAAAGCATATATGTGATATGAAGCACTTGTCCAGAATATATAAAGAAAACACAACTTGATAATAAGATACTTGTAATTTTAAAAGGGCAAACAATTTGAACAAACATTTCACAAAATAAGATATATGAATGCCAAGACATATAAAAACATTGTAAACATTATTTGCCGTTAAGTAAGTTCAAATTAAAACCGCAGTGAGAAACCACTACAAATCTACTGAAAGCTAAAATTAAAAAGACAGCATCAGGTATCAGTGAGGATGTAGAGCAACTGAGATCATCATGCATTGAAAATTAATAGACATTTTAAAAATGATTTGAGAGTATATTTAAAAGCTAAGACTCATGATGCTACTCTGGAATTTTACTCCTAGGTATTTACCCAAGAGACATAAAAACTACATCCATACACTAAGACTTGTATGCAGATGTTTACAGCAGCTGTCTCTCTCCTACATCCCCACCAACTTTGCCTCACTGCAGCCACCAGAACATTGGGAGTTCCTCAGCCCATATCTCATCTGGTTTAAATTCTCTTTAGCATAAACTTCTCTGGTTCTACTGGGTGCTGGGCTGTGAGAAGGGAGTTCCTGTCTAGACAATTCTCTAGTAAGAGAATTCACCATCTATTAAAAACTCCTCATTTCAGTCAGATATCTCTCCTAAATCTACCACTAGTTCTAATTTTAAAGAAACAATGTCTCTCACACCTGGTCTTGTGTGTGTTGTTTGGGTGAAGGAGTGGGGGGAGTAGTAGTCCTGTGTTACAAATCTGCATCCTTCTGATTAGTTTTCCCATGAGGAAAGCAATTAGTTTTCTGCATTTTGCAGTTCGTAAGTCAGTTAGAATTAATGTATTTTCTTTCCATCCTCCAAAATTTGTTCCCTGCCCTCTTCACAGTTGTGAATTTATATGCTACGTATGTTTTATTATTGTGTTATGGCAAGGTTTCTGGAAGGAACATAGATAATGAATGATTAAATCTTTATTTTTACCTTACAGTATTCCACTAAGATTCCCATGTAAGCATTTAAGGACATACCTTTACATCCAAATATTGCATTGGTTACATCCAAGTTTGAACATGTAGTGCTTTTCTTATTTTTCTTTTATAAATACTTACAATTTATGTTATAAAAAGATGAGATATATGAATAGAACCCAAACTAAGGGTAAACATAAGGGTAAACATAAACCCAAACTAAGGGTTTCCCTTCATATTCTTTTATTTTTCTTTCTTTGTTTTTTTGTTTTTAATTCTCTTTATTTTTTTAACAACAAACATTATGATTTCTTTGATCCATGAGGTATTTGGAAGTATATAGATGTTAAATTTCACAAAATGAGATTTGGGGTTATATTTTAGTTACTGATTTCTAATTTTTAATTTGACAAATTATTAGATCTATGTAGTTTCAATCTTCGTTATTCATGACTTTCATTTTGTAACTGTTGTGTGTGTACTTTTAAAAAAAACCTAAATGTTACTTAATTATTCAGTGTGGGAATCTATATATATCTACCTGGTCACATGTTTTTCAAATTACCTACATCCTTAAATTGTATCCTTAATTGAATATTTTCTGAAACAAATCAACTAAAATTATCCATTATTTTTATAATGACTCAAATTTTGCTTTACATCTGTAGAAAATGTTATGAAGTGAATATAGGTACAAGATTTTTGCATGTTATTCATATTACTTATTTTACCAATATCTAAGGGTTCTATTTATTCCTAATAATTATTTTGGTACAAAATCTGTTTTTACTTTTATCCCTTTAGTTTTGTTTCTTTAGTTTCACATTCCTTTACTAGAGGCTTCCCTATACATTTAATTTAAATATTTTGGGTAGGTGTATTTCTCATCAATACCATATATCTGGATTTTTTTTTTCCCATTCAATTTGAAAAGCTAAGGATTGTAACCATTGATTTTACATGTGTACACAACATTTTGTGTGCTGATTTTTATTTTTTGTTAATTCTATTCTTCTATTGCTTTGCTTTTTTCTCCTTTTCCTTCTCTTTAATTGATTACGCACTCTTTCCACCCACCCTTTCCTCATTTAACAGCTATATATTCTCTTTTTATTCTGTTATTGGCCATCCTTGATTTTTACATACATTTTTTAAATTTTAAGTAAATATGTATTTTTTCAGGTGAAAGAAATATGTCATAAATTTGGATCTATAAAAAGAAGAGTGTTGAAAATGGAATAAGTTAAGGTAAAGTAAAACCCATTTTTTTATCTTAAATTTCTCTTTATAATGGTATAAAGCAAAAATAATAATGTATTATGTATTTGAAATATGTATAAAATATGTATGACAACAAAAAAGATGACAAGTTTGAATTGTGAATATTTTGATATATGCTCCTTAAATATTAGACAGTATAAAATTATTTGAAGTTAACCTGAATATTTAAAATGCATCTTGAAAAGCTAGAGAAATCATTGGTATTTGTAAAAGTATAATAATGATAATAAAGGAGAGAAAAATGCAATATTTTAAGAATCTTCAAACAACTTACACTAAGGCAGAAAGAGAGAAAATGAACCAATAAAAAATAGGTAAGAGCCAGCAATTGTATATTTTAATTCAAATCTATCAATAAATTGTCTAAACACACCTATTAAAAACAGAGATGATTAGAATGAATAAAAAAAAGACTTACTCTATACTTTCTATAAGAAATGTATTTTAAATATAAAGAGAGAGGTAGAGTAAAAATAAAAGATAGCAGAAAAAAGATGCAAGCTTTAACCAACAGAATGCTAGAGAAGCTATATTAATTTCAGCAAAAGTAGACTCCGTAAAGCAGAATATTATGGATAATAAAGAGGAACATGTTATAATGATAAAGGGGTTACTTTTCTATGAATGTTTCAAATTAAATGAAGCAATTACTGATATGAGATACAGACTAATTCACAATTTAATTTTGCTAAGTACTATTTGCTAAGTACTATTTGCTAAGTACTATTCTCTTAGCAACTGAGAGAAGGACTAGGATAGTAAGAATAGAGGTGACCTAAACAAACAACTTTACTAATGAACACTTATATATCATTTTACCAAACAATAGCAGTACACATTCTTCTGAAGTACACATGAAACACTCATCAAAACTGACCATATTCTTGGCCATAAGACAATTCTTAACAAATTTAAAATAATAGAAATAATACAATATGCATTCTCATAGTGTAATGGAATTAAACTACAAATCAATAATAGCAAAATATCTGGAATAATGGATACTCTCATATGTGACAATATTAATGCACCTTGAGGACATTATGCTAAGTGAAACAAGCCAGTTCCAGAAGTACAGATACTACACTATTCTACTTATGTAGGAAATGTCCTGGCATCCATGCTCTCATGGATGCCAGGAGTATTAATTTATTTACCTCATTCTGGGCTTGGAGATATGACTTGCCATGACCAATGAAATAATAGCAATAACAAATGGGTGTAAACAGAGACTTGAAAAGTACTTGAGCATCGGGTATTGACAACTTTTACTACTCTTCGGAACACTAGTGGTTGATGAAAAACTAATGGCAAGTCTTTCCCATTACCCCAGCTGAAATCAAACTAACTACCAGACATATGAGTGAGGCCATCCTATACCAAAATAAGTCAACTCTAACCAAAAGAACCACCCAGCCACCAAGAGATTCTTGAGAAATAACAAATATTTGTTGTTTTAAGTTACTTTAAAACATTAGGTTTTGAAATAGGGGGGAGGATTCCAACTCTTAGGAGATGGTATTCAATGACTTAAGTTGAAAGAAAGTGTGAGTATATGATGAAAGCAAGAATTAGAATGATGGCCTAAGGGGAAATGCCAGTCACTTTTTGCTGGAGCAGTAAGTTTATCTCCAAATTGGTAGAAACAATGTAGGGACATGTTATAGAGGTTCTGAAATACTGGGAAGGAAAGTTAGTTAATTTATTGAAGTTTAGGAGGGTTGGGTAATGTGACAGATGCTCTAGAATTATTTTAGTAGTAATGTAGAAAATTAATGGTACAAAATTGATTAGAAGTAAAAACAAATCAGAGGCCATTTTAGGAGACAGACAATGTGGGAATACAGATGATGGAAATAAAGGACAAGTAAAGTATACACATACGTAATTTTCAGGAAGAAAGTAACAGAGTGCTATCAATGGTACATGTGATAAATGAAGGAACTGAGATAAAAGAATAAGTAGATGAAGGAAACAACATTTGTAATAGCATTAATGATTTAGTTGGGAAGCCAGTTTAATGGCATGGTAAATTTAAGACTGCAAATGTAATTTAACTTTTAGTCTGGCAGTGGATCTAAAATGAGATATATAAATGGATCAGCAACTTCCATTGTGATATAAGAGGAGATTATTATTTCTTTTTTTCTTTTTTCTTTCTTTTTTCTTCTTTAAAAAAGAGAGGAGGGGAGGAGGTACAGAGGGAGAGGGAGACAGAGAATCTTAAGCAGGCTCCATGCCCAGCATGGAGCCCCATGCAGGACCTCAATCCCACAAACTGGAAATCATGACCGGAGCTGAAATCGAGTTGGACTATTCACCAACTGAGCCACCCAGGCGTCCCAGAGAATATTATTTCTCTAAACATCTTCAGTCTTCTTCCCTTTTCTTCCATTCTAGTTCATTTTTTTTCTTTTTTACCTATTAATTCTCTCCTTTTTTGTGTCTCATTTTTAGATATTTCTACTTAAATTTTGTAATCATAATTACAAAGTTCTTCCCTAACTTCCTTGGAATTTTGTGGTGTTTATGGATCACTTTTCTAATGAAGAAAATGAACTTTCACACTTCCAGTACCTTTCGATGGATCCGAGTTTTTTTTTAATACTTGGATGATCTATTTTGCATCCTCTTAGAGTTAGTCTTTGAAATTTTTTTTTTTAATTTTCTAGGAAAATATGTATCAGTCCAGGAAATATTCAAATGGGACTTCATTAACAGTAGCACATCTGTCCTGATTCAGTAGGAGCTCTTCTTCCTCTTTCTACATGTGCCATCTGTGGTCTTTATAATCGTTGCTGTCAGCCAAATTGCTATGAAACAGTTTTTAACTTTCACTGCTATGTCTTCATAACTCTTCCAGATTTTCTGAAAAATTGCTACAGCTTTTAATGCCATTAAATTTTAGGAAAAAACATATTTATAGTGTGTGTGTATATATAATATACATACATATATACAATGTGTGTGTGCATATGTGTGTAGCACCACAGTGGAATTTTTGTTCCTCCCCCATTGGCTATACAAAATATTACCTGTAGTATAATCCTATTATTTTACTCATTCATGTATTAATTTATTCAACAGATATTTATGGAAGACATAGTATGTACAAGGTACTGGGGATATGGCAGGAAACAAAACACACATATTTCTGTCCTCAAGGAGCTATGCTGTAGCTTAGCTGGTAGTGGGATTACATACAATAAAATCGATCAATCAATAAAATACATACTGTCTTGGAAGGTGGTAAGATCTACACAGAACACTGAACAGAGAGTAGAGATGGAATGTGTGGAATAAGATGTGGGAGACTTGCAGTTTTAAATAGAGTGTTCATGGAAAATAAACATCTACATAAACACATGAAGAAGGTGATAAATCAAGCCCAACTGCTATCTGAGGGTAAGGCATCCCAGGCAGAGAAAGCAACATAATAAAAAGCTGTAAAGCAGGAGTATATTCAAAATGTTTAAGGAACAGCCAGAAGCCAGTGGGTATGGAGTAAATCTAGTAGATTTTTAAAACTCATCTTGAGCCTAAATTTTCTAACACACTAGAAAAACTAAATACATGATACTAATACCATTCTGTCCACTCCTTAATTTATAGTAGACATGACTAATGTGGTACACTAACAACAGTTTGTCTTGTTGAGCTAGAAAAAGCTTCTGAACATTTTCTATCTGTATTCTTTAGGTAGCCACTAACAATCAATAAAGTTAGAAACCAAAAGGAAACCTCTCAGCCTGCATTCCAAATCCTGCTCTGTAATAACTTGTCACCATTCCACTCTTCATCCTATGGCTTGTTACTTTATCTACCCTAGAAATTCTGAGTTCCTTTATGTATTTCCGTCTTGATTTTTTAGTTTCAAAAGTTGGTCAAGCCATGCTATTGAATAATCTTGTTTTTTATTATCAAGTTAGCAGATTGTATGGAAGACAAAAAACATATTGATTTCATTTTTAAAAATCTTATGCTGCTACACACCTGTTAGAATGGCCAAAACCTGGAATACTGATAACAGCAAATGCTGACAAGGACATGGGTCAGCAGGGCTCTCATTCACTGTTGGTGTAAATGCAAAATGGTACAGCCACTTTGGAAGACATTTTAGCAGTTTCTTACAAAACTAAGCATACTCTTACTATACAATCCAGCAATTACACCCCTTGGTATTTGAAAGGTTGAAGGACCAGTTGAGAACAGGTCCACACAAAAGCCTGCACATGTACGTTGATAGCAACCTTCTTCGTAATTGCCCAAGCTTGAAAACAACCAAGATGTCCTTCAGTAGATGAATGGATACATACTGGTACATCCAGACAGTGGAATATTCAGTATGAGAAAGAAATGAGGGGGCGCCTGGGTGGCTCAGTCGTTAAGCGGCTGCCTTCGGCTCAGGTCATAGTCCCAGGGTCCTGGGATCGAGCCCCACATCGGGCTCCCTGCTCCGTGGGGAGCCTGCTTCTCCCTCTCCCACTCCCCCTGCTTGTGTTTCTGCTCTCGCTATCTCTCTCTCTGTCAAATAAATAAATAAAAATCTTAAAAAAAAAAGCACAAAAAAAAGAGAAAGAAATGAGTTATTATGCCATTAAAAGATATGGAGGAACCTTGAATTATATTACTAAGTGAAAGAAGCTAATCTGAAAAGGCTACGTATTATATGATTACAACTATATGACACTCTGGAAAAAGCAAAATGATTGAGACAGGAAAAAGATCAGTGGTTGTCAGTAGGGGAGGGATGAAAGGATAGAGAACAGAGGATTTTTTAGTAAAGTGAAAATACTTGGCATGATATTATAATGATGGGTACATGTCATTATATATTTGTCCAAGCCACAATGTACAACACCGAGAGTGGACCCTAACGTGAACTATGGACTTTGGGTGTTACTGATGCATCAGTATATGTTCCTCAAACATAACAATACACCACTCTGGTTGCCATAATAGGCAAGACTGTGTATGTATGGGGATGGGGAGTATATGGGAAATCTTTGTATCTTTCTGTCAATTTTGCTGCAAATCTATAACTACTCTGGAAAACTAAAGTCTTTTAGGGGCACCTGGGTGGCTCTGTCGGTTAAGCGTCTGCCTTCGGTTCGAGTCATGATCCCAGAGACCTGGGATCAAGCCCCGCATCAGGCTCCCTGCTCAGTGGGGAGCCTGCTTCTCCCTGTGCCCCTCACCCCAGTTGTGCTCTCTTTCTCTCTCAAATAAATAAAATCTTTTCTTCTTTTTCTTTTTTTATTACATTGTGTTAATCACCATACGTTACATCATTAGTTTTTGATGTAGTGTTCCATGATTCATTGTTTGTGTAGAACACCCAGTGCTCCATGCAGAACGTGCCCTCTTTAATACCCATCACCAGGCTAACCCATCCCCCCACCCCCTCCCCTCTAGAACCCTCAGTTTGTTTCTCAGAGTCCATAGTCTCTCATGGTTCATCTCCCCCTTTGATTCCCCCCTTCATTTTTCCCTTCCTGCTATCTTCTTCTTCTTCTTTTTTTTTTAACATGTAATGTATTATTTGTTTCAGAGGTATGGGTCTGTGATTCAACAGTCTTACACAATTCACAGCGCTCACCATAGCACATACCCTCCCCAGCGTCTATCACCCTGCCACCCCATCCCTCCCACCCCCCACCACTCCAACAACCCTCAGTTTGTTTTCTGAGATTAAGAATTCCTCCTATCAGGCGCCTGGGTGGCTCAGTTGGTTAAGCGACTGCCTTCGGCTCAGGTCATGATCCTGGAGTCCCTGGATCGAGTCCCGCATCGGGCTCCCTGCTCGGCGGGGAGTCTGCTTTGCCCTCTGACCCTATCCCCTCTCATGTGTTCTCTCTCATTCTCTCTCTCTCAAAATAAATAAATAAAATCTTTAAAGAGACGAACCATGAGAGACTATGGACTCTGAGAAACAAACTGAGGGTTCTAGAGGGGAGGGGGGTGGGAGGATGGGTTAGCCTGGTGATGGGTATTAAGGAGGGCACGTTCCGCATGGAGCACGGGGTGTTATACGCAAACAATGAATCATGGAACACTACATCAAAAACTAATGATGTAACGTATGGTGATTAACATAACATAAAAAAAAAGTGGCTGTCTCTGCAGAAAAGGGAATGGGGACATAGGATACAAGAGGCATGTTTTACTCTTTAAAAATTGACTAATATTACACTGTATGTTAACTAACAAAGTTTAAATAAAAAATAAAATAAAATAAATAAAAATTGACTCCATAACTGTATAAAACAACAGTAGGTTTTTAAAAATAATAGCACACATGTTTCTCCATCACTACTACAAAAGAAAAGCATTTAAAGAATAAAGAATAAAAAGTATTTAAAGAATAAAGAATAAGAATAATAGGGGCGCCTGGGTGGCTCAGTCGTTAAGCGTCTGCCTTCGGCTCAGGTCATGATCCCAGATCCTGGGATCGAGCCCCGCATCGGGCTCCCTGCTCTGCAGAAGCCTGCTTCTCCCTCTCCACTCCCCCTGCTTGTGTTCCCTCTCTAGCTGTGTCTCTCTCTGTCAAATAAATAAAATCTTAAAAAAAAAAAAAGAATAAGAATAAGAATACAGAAATTATGAAAGAAAAAATATGAAAGAAAAAGAGAAAGGAAAACAAAAGAAAAAAATAGATTGCCCTATGCATCAATAGCTTTTCTCCACAAAGACTTATTAAAGTGACAGTAAATAAATTTATTAAAAAATATAATAAATGAAATCTCTAGAATAAGGAAGACATGGTAGAGTAGAACAGCAAAAGGAATACATCAACACATTTTGTGAAGATGGAAAACAATTGTAGAAGTGGTAATTGGTTTTCTAAATTTTTTTCCACCTAGATTGAGATACAATTGACATATATGTAGCATCAGTTTAAGGTGTGCAACATAGTAATATGACAATGTGGAGAGGAAAAAAAAATCTTTAAAATGTCTCTATTATTCTTAGTTTCTGATCTTTTGCCCATGAACCCAAGAATTGAATACATCTGCTGATAAGTATATATAGCTATCACTATACTATGAAGTCAAGTATGGAAAATATGGATTATTTCTTTGCATAAATTCATTGTCTTTACAGACACTGGTATTCAAATGTAACTCAAGGCTTATATATATAATAATTAATTTATACATATCTACTTTTAACTATAAAGAAAATCCATTTTGCCATGGAAAAGCAACTCATACAACCTTCAATATATGTTTGTATGGTTTGTACAATGCTACTTTCTTATAATCTAAAAATATGGTTTAAAATTTAAAGCTGTTTTTTATTGATAAAATGCTTTGTAAATAATACATTAGATTGGAGTAGGCAATTATGGCCTGCTGGACAAATCCAGCTCACACCCTGTTTTTATAAATAAAGTATTATTGGAACAATGCCACATCCATTTGTGTACATACTATCTATGGCTGCTTAAGCACTATGGCAGAGTTAAGTCACTGTAACAGAGACCATATGACCTTCCAAGACTAAACATTTACTTAACAGAAAAGTAAAGCTGACCTTTGCTTTAGGTGAATATGTGAACAAAGGAATTATATACATACATATTTTCAAATTAAGGATCCTTCAATTTTAAAGTTCTCCTATAAAATTACAAACTTCTATTATGTGATTCTGAAATATTCTGTAGGATATTGCAAAGTTAATGTTACAAACCTACATAATTTTATGCTAGGATTTTATGCTTTAGTCTTAATCTCTGCATCTATAACCCTGCTATCCAAAAGCTGATAGATGGGGCTGTGTTTTATTGACAAAATGGAGATTATCTGATATGAATTCCCTCAACTTTCATACCCCTAAACTCTATATATAACTCTTCTTCTTCATTTCTCGTTCCTTCCTTCTGGACAAAATTTAAACTATCATTGCTGATCTATATCTTCAAAAGTTTTATCACTAGTCACTCCCCCATCATGTAGCTCTTTTTTTAAGATTTATTCTAGAGAGTGTGTGTGGTTGGGAGGGGCAGAGGGAGATGGAGAGAGAATCCTAAGCAGACTCCACACTGAGTGCAGAGCCCCACATGGGGCTGAATCCCATGACCTTGAGATCACAACCTGAGCCGAAACCAAGAGTCACTTGCTAACTGACTGCTCCACCTAGGTGCCCCTGTAGCTCTTTTTTTTTAATCCTTTATCCTCAGTGACTTAAAATGTGAGAAAATATTCTTATATTTTCCTGTGTTAAAAACGAACTTAGAAAATCCTGAAGATTCCACAAAAAACCTGTTAAAACTAATAAAAAAAATAGTGAAATTACAGGATACCAGATCAATATACAAATTCTGTTGTATTTCTATATGGAGAAACTATCAGAAAGAGAAATTAAGAAAACAAACTAATCTACAATTGCATCAAAAAGAGTAAAATACCTAGTAATAAGTAACCAAGGAGATGAAAAACCTATACACTGAAAACTACAGTACATTAATGAAAGAAATTGAAAAAGGCACAAATAAATGGAAAGATATTCCATGCTTATGGATTGAAAGAATTAATTAATAGCGTTAAAATATCTATAATACCCAAAGTAATCTACAGGTTCAGTGCAATCTCTATCAAAATTCCAATGGCACTTTTCACAGAAATAGAACAAATAATCCTAAAATCTGTGTGGAACTACAAAAGACCCTGAATAGCTACAGCCATCTTGAGAAAGAAGAACAAAGCTGGAGGCATCATGCTCCCTGATTTCAAACTCTATTACAAAGCTGTAGTAATCAAAACAGTATGTATTGGCATAAAAACAGATACATAGATCAATGGGACCGAATAGAGAGCCCAAAATAAACCTACTCATATATGGACAATTAATTTATGACAAAGGATCCAAGAATATACAATGTGAAAAGGACAGTCTCTTCAGTAAATGGTGCTGCTGGGATAACTGAAACAGGAAGTGATAAAATCTGTTGAGAAACTAGGGACTTTAAGAGAGAGAAGAGCAAGTGAAAAAATATAAAATTGAATAGCAGTATAAAAAATGTTTCACGAGGCAGCTGAGTTTAAAGATTTTTAAAAGACTTTAGTTTTTCATTTTTTAAAAGATTTTATCCAAATGGCCAACAGACACATGAAAAAGTGCTCAACATTGCTCGGCATCAGGGAAATCCAAATCAAAACCTCAATGAGATACCACCTCACACCAGTCAGAATGGCTAAAATTAACAAGTCAGGAAAAGACAGATGTTGGTGAGGATGCAGAGAAAGGGGAACCCCCCCACACTGTTGGTGGGAATGCAAGCTGGTGCAGCTACTCTGGAAAACAGTATGGAGGTTCCTTAAAAAGTTGAAAATAGAGCTACCATATGACCCAGCAATTGCACTACTGGATATTTACCCCAAAGATATAAATGTAGTGATCCGAAGGGGTACATGCACCCCCGATGTTTATAGCAGCAATGTCCACAATAGTCAAACTGTGGAAAGAGGCAAGA
This sequence comes from Mirounga leonina, assembly GCF_011800145.1. Lineage (NCBI taxonomy): Eukaryota > Metazoa > Chordata > Mammalia > Carnivora > Phocidae > Mirounga > Mirounga leonina. The sequence goes on from NW_023270268.1 coordinate 58,790,234, forward strand.
TGCCCATCGACAGATGAATGGATAAAGAAGATGTGGTATATATATACAATGGAATATTATGCAGTCACCAAAAGGAATGAAATCTTGCCATTTGCAACAATGTGGATGGAACTGGAGGGTATTATGCTGAGCGAAATAAGTCAATCAGAGAAAGACATGTATCATATGACCTCACTGATATGAGGAATTCTTTTTTTTTTTTTAAGATTTTATTTATTTGACAGAGAGAGCACAAGTAGAGGGAGAGAGAGGGAGAAACAGGTTCCCTGCTGAGCAAGGAGCCCCATGTGGGACTCGATCCCAGGACCCTGGGATCATGACCTGGGCCGAAGGCAGCCGCTTAACCAACTGAGCCACCCAGGCGCCCCGATATGAGGGATTCTTAATCTCAGGAAACACATCTTTATCCATTCATCTGTTGATGGACATCTTGGCTCTTTCCACGTTTGGCTATTGTGGACATTGAGGCAGCCACTTTTATTTAACTTACCCTTTGATTAACTTTCATACCACTAAATGGCATGCTTGTATTTCTAATTCCTGATATCATGCTGTGTATAACATCTAGATTTCTGTATCATATGTATATACATATATAAAATGTATATAGGCATGCATGTAAATGTTTGTGTATATATATACACACATATATATACATACACATATACATATATAAAATTTTAAGCACTTTTAATGACTTCAATAGGAATAACAGGGATTTTTCTCTCTCCCACTCCCATCACACATTGTTATCCTTCCCTTTTGCTTTTTGTCTCCAAAGAGTTATAAATTGTGTATTAGATACATGTATTTAGTGTTTACACAATTTTGACTCTGTATTATTCAAAGCTGTGAAGTCCAAATAATTTGAATTATGTTTTTTTTAATTTCATGCATAAATTTTTGTTATCCCTGGATTACTGATAGGCTGTTTGTTTGTTTTTGTTTTTCAAAATTTTCTGTGTACCTTTTGTTAATTGAAACATAATTCTTTTGCCAGTGTTCTACATCAGTAAATCTCATTTGGAGGGTCTCTCAATTTTATTCACTTGGAGAATTTCCTCCTGCAGTCTTCTAAAATCACTGTTCTGAACTGGTGATTCAGTATCTCTACTTTCTAACCATCACATTTTGAATATTCTTTCTCCATGGTCGTGGGGATCCCCTTTCCTATCTTCTATTTTAGTTCCCTTGTTGTATGTATTCTATGTCTTTCTCTTTCTTGGTTTACTGCACATTTCAGCACAGTGTTTCATATGGAAAAAGGTGGAATGGAAGCTATTTTTTAAGACTTTCAATTTCTGAAAGTGCTTATATTTTACTTCATCCCAGGTACATGATTGGGATAGGTAAAAATTCAACTAATCAGTAAGAAAATCTCCACCTCAACTTTTAAAGGCATTGTTCCATTTTCTTGCTTTCAGTGTTGCTGTTGAATTATTTCAAGCCATTTTGATTCCTGATCCTTTATTTTCCACACTGTGAAAGCTTATCAGATCTTCTGTTTGTCTTCAGTGTTCTCAGCATCAATGTGCACACTTGATACAAGATTCTTCACTTGCCCTCACCTTCTGATATGCCTGCTGTGACCCAGTCATTAGACACATTGATCATTGGGAAGAAATTCTGATGACTCTGCAGGGTGGAAGAAAAGTTGACTGGCTGATGTGAAAAGAGGAACATGTCTGGAATCTAACTTTAAAAAATAAATAAATGAGAAAGTAATCTTTGCTTTTAAGTCATCCTTACCTACCTTCCCCATTCAGAGTTCTGTTTCAGTCCGAACATTTTGAAATTGTGTGGTGTAAATGGAGTTAGCTGTGGTCTGCCTCATTGTCAGCTTAGGCGTTAGGCCTCCCAGCCCTTTCTCTCCCAACACAAACTTTCTAAGTGTTTTGTTACATCTACTTTTCAACTGTCAAAATTTTATTATTTTATGTTCTTCTCATCCATATGACTATATGTTTATGCTTCTCCCTCTCCTTCTACTGCTACCCCTGCTTGTGCTCTTTTGCTTTCTCTGTCAAATAAATAAATAAAATCTTAAAAAAAAAAAAAAAAAGAAATGTCACCTAGAAATCAGAGAGGGAGACAAACCATGAGAGACTCTTGACTCCTGGAAACAAACTGAGGGTTGCAGAAAGGAAGGTGGGTAGGGAGATGGGCATTAAGAAGGGCACATGATGTGATGAGCACTGGGTGTTATACACAGCTAATGAATCATTGAATATTATATCAAAAACTAGTGATGCATTGTATGCTGGATAATTGAATTTAAATTAAAAAAGAAAAAAAAAATAAAAACTTTTAATTTTCTAAGCCAAAACAAAGAAATGTCACCTAGATATTATGTCATTAGTATATTTAAAAATTTTTAAGAGAAAAAGGTACAGCACTATTTAGTTTTTGTCATTATATCTTAGTAAATTATTCTTAGAAGATTTACCTATAATGTGATAAAATGTTTAATAATGCTTGAGAGTGAGGTAACTATATCTAAAATGTCTTTAATCATAATGTAAAACATTGACCCCTGTCATTAAGTTTCATGAAACATTAAACTTGCATACATTTTGGATGGAATCTTCAAAAATATAATAGAAATTTAGTTTGGGAGAATAATCATTAATAATTTAACAACTAAAATTTTTCTGAGTATTGTGAGGGATAGAGGAATAAGTCACCATCATTTTGACCAAATAACAAATGAGTCATTTATTATAATATAGTATCCAGGGCTTTTGTTTGTTTCTTTATAAACTGGTTGCTCACATGTGTTACTCTTACCTTCCTTCAATGTCCCTTCAGTGTTTTGGTGTTTGACTTGGTTTGATTTGATTTGTGCTACATTAGACTAGCCCAAATCAGATTCTCCTGTCTATCTCAGGGTTTTCCAGAGAAATCTATCTCTATCTGTCATCTATCGAGAAGATTTATTTTAAGGAAAAGTAAGTCAATTTTGGAGAGGCAATTATGGATGATGTCAAGCCCAAAATCCTTAGAGCCGGCCAGCAGGGTAGAAATTCTGACAAGAGTATGTTGCAGTCTTGAATCTATAGGCTGGAAACTTGGGCAGAATTTCTATATTGTAATGAGGAGAGCAGAGTTTCTTCCTATTTGGGTCCTTCTTAAGATCTTAAGCTAATTGGATGAGGCCAACCCACATTATGGAGGGTAACCTGCTTTACTCAAAGTCTACTGATTTAAATGTTAATCACATCTAAAGTTACCTTCACAACATTAACTAAACTGATGTTTGAGCAGATAACCTGGCACCACAACCTAGACAAGTTGACACCTGAAATAACCATCAAACTACCTCATCAGTTTGTATGTATGTTTTGTAAATATATACACATATATATGTACACATTATGTATATATAATATATATATTTAAACTGAGGCATTTCAAACAGATAAAAATAGATGTGGTCTCTTAGGCACATAATTTCATGTAGCAAAGCATAGCAAAAACTGATCTCTTAAATTAATATTCAAGTATGGAAAGCTGATCAAACAAATTCTTAGAACTGCCTCAGAATTAATTAAAAAGAGCATCTATCTGAAAGCCAAACTGTTTTCAAACATTTTACCAGACAAGTTGAATTTACAGTATTTGGTTCTTAAGTACGAATTATTTATATAGGGACTAATCCTTATTGCTTAAACTTTTTTATTATCCGGGTTTCTGGGATGATGTATTGGGTTTTAACTGATTCACATAAAGGCCTCTTAGGATATTAATAACAATCTGTGTCCTAACTTTTATTTTTTTAACTGCTGTACCCAGTGAACGGCTTTTTAAAAAAGTCATTCAGTTTTTTTTTAAACTATTTTGTTCCTTGTATACCTTCTCTTTGTTTAGTTGCTTTGTTATATTTTTCCACTTAACAACTCCAGTTTATTTGATATTTAATTTTCTTTCATCAGCATCTACTTATAACATACAAATCCAATTACCAGTGCTGCCAGGGGTGGCTGATTTACCTGGGGGTAAAACAATAATAATAAAATGAAATAAAGAGGCATGTACAAAATATACAATTTAGAAAATATCTAGGGAATATTCACTGAAAGCGACTTCACAATTATTATTTGCTTTTATTTCCCTAGGTTAATTTTATATTTGAGACTCCTTTTCCCCTAAATTTATTTCTTAGGAAAAGTTCTAATGCCAGTGACAACTGATCTAATGTCCTTTAGGAAAGACCATGCCAGATGTTGTGTGAAATCAGCCTATCTTGTCACAAATACCTTATCAAGCCTTTGTACTCTAACGGGTAGAATTTACTTCCTGACCCTAGTTACTGATTCAGTCTAGCTCAGTAAACTCAATTGTGCAACAGTGTCAGGTGTATAATAATCAGTAGCAATAGGGTGTGAAAATTCGTCTTTGAATAAGGATCAGGAAGTTCTTGAGGTGTTATCTTTTACTGTTCTTTCCATGTACTGAACCCTCATTGCATTATTATAACTGCTATCTTCTGTTGAATTAAAAAGTTTTATTAATTGGGGTCAAGGCAAGAGGCAAACTTTTCCTGTGAAAGACTAAGGTCCCTAAAGCAAAGGAAAAGATAGGAACAAAAAGAAAGGATTCTTAAACCATGCTCTACAGTTTTATTACTTATCAATTTCCCTTTTTCTTTTGGTTCCTAAGTAGACTCACTTAGGACTTATGAAAACCAAATAAATTATCACTGAATATTATAGAACAATATAATATACTGCGTGGTATATATCATATGTATTATATTATTAATATATTAATAATTGACATATATATCATTAATTTGTACTCAATTTAGTGACACAGGACAAGCAATCAAGTACCCTTTATTATTTTTTATAAATGGATTAGTATTTATATAATTGCAGTACACAAAGAAAAAATACATTGACCTCAATTTTAAATTTTAGAAGTGGCTTAGAGAAGACAGATTAATCACAATTATCTTTAAATGTTCACTGGTTCATCTTTTTTTCCAGCTTTACAGAGATATATTGTATGTTTAAGGTATATAGTGTTGTGATTTGATACATGTATATATCACAAAATGATTACTACAGTAGTGTTAGTTAATTCTTCTATGACTTCACATAATTACTTTTCTTTTTTCTCTTTTTTTTTTGGTTTTGAGAACATTTAAGCAACTTAAGAGTATATAATACAGAATAGTCATGTATAGTCACCATGTTGTATATTACATTCCTAGAACTTATTCATTATATAATTGGAGCTGTTTGCCCTTTGACTGACACCTCCCCTATCCTAACCCCACCTCCACAGATCCTGGCAACTACCATTCTACTCTCTGTTTCTATGAGTTTGACTTTTTTAGATTCCACATATAAGTGATATTACACAGCATTAGTCTTTCTCTGACTTATTTCACTAAACATAATGCTTTTAAGGTTTATCCATGCTGTCATGAATGACAGGCTGTCTTTTTCATGGCTAAATAATACTCCATTGTTTATATATTTCATTTGTTCTTCATTCATTCATCCATAGATGGACACTTAGGTTGTTTCTCTATATTGGTTATTGTGAATAATACTGCAATAAATATGGGAGTGCAGATATCTTTTCAAGATTCTAATTTCGGGGCGCCTGGGTGGCTCAGTTGGTTAAGCGACTGCCTTCGGCTCAGGTCATGATACTGGAGTCCCTGGATCGAGTCCCGCATTGGGCTCCCTGCTCAGCAGGGAGTCTGCTTCTCCCTCTGACCCTCCCCCCTCTCATGTGCTTGCTCTCTCTCATTCTCTCTCTCTCAAATAAATAAATAAATAAATAAATAAATAAATAAATAAATAAGATTTGAATTTCATTTCCTGGGTTATAAGCCCAGAAGTGACATTGTTGGATCATACATTAGTTCTATTTTTAATTTTTTGAGTAACCTCCATACTGTTTTCCATAGTGGCTGCACCAGTTTGCATTCCCATCAACACTGCACAAGTGTTCCCTTATGTATATATCATACAGATGGTTTTTGAATATTTTCTCCCATTCCATATATTGCATTTTCATTATGCTGATTGTTTCTTTTGCAGTGCAGAAGCTTTTTAGTTTGATTTAGTCCTACTTCTTTATTTTTGCTTTTATTGTCTATGCTTGGTGTCAAATTCAAAAAAAAAAAAGTATTCCTAAGACCAATGTCAAGGAGATTTTTTTTCTGTTTTCTTCCAGGAATTTTATAGATTGAGATCTTATATTTAAGTTTTGAATGCATTTCAAGCTAATCTTTGTGAGTAGTGTATCATCATGTAAGGGTATATATATATTACTTACTTTTGCAGCCAGAAATTTGTCTCCTGACTCTCCATTTAAAGTGTATACTTGTAAATTCTCTGAAAACTATTTTGGCTATCTCCTACAATGATATACTTTTACCAATATAATACTAAACTTTATAGTATATAATATGGTAAGTTAAATAATTTCTAGTTATCTGTTTCTCTTAGAACAATGCTAAAACAATGTTAACGTAATATATAATGCCTCCATGCCTAGATATAGTTGAAGCATCTTTTCTCTGTCTTATAATTAACTGGACCATGTGACTTGCTTTGGTTCATGTGACATGAGAAGACTTGATATTTGTCAAGAGCTTTAAAATCTCTTATATACTTACTTCCTTCAGTTTCTTGATTCTGCCCTTGAACACAAGAAAAAATGACCCAGGTAGTAGTTATTGCACCATCCAGGGCCCCAAGATATAGAAGATATATGGAACATAGCAGAGCCATGGCAAGCAGAGCCAAGTAGGGATATAGCTGACTCATAGAGTCATGAGATACAAATAACATTTGTTGTTGCAAGCCATTCAGATTTGGGAGTTGTTTGTTACAAAGTAAAGCTGAAAAAACAAAAACAAAAACAGTTTTCAACATCTTGATGTGTATCAATTTAATGTTGATATGCTTCTCCCTCTCCCTCTGCCACTCTCCCTGCTTGTGTGTTTGCACACTCTTTCTCTCTCTCAAATAAATAAATAAAATCTTAAAAAAAAAAAAAAGACAGCAAGAAAACTCACAGGTTTCAACCTTGATACCTAGTGGAGGGGATAACATTTGCTCTGACAATTTAAATCACTAGGTATTACCTTGTAAGGTTTGCATCCTGAGTTCACACTACTAGTGTGGTCCAAAAAGCCTCAAGCGGAGAATTTAATGAATGTATTCTCAGGTTGCTTGTGCCCTTAGATAACTGGGAGAAGTGAATGCAAATCTCTTGGTGTCAGTGTATGCTAATCCAGGTTTGTAGCATGCCATTAATAGGAGGAAGCACCCGCAGCTCAGAAATGTTAAAATGTATAACAAACATTTTTAAATCTATTAAATAAATACCATACAATGAAATGTAACGCACGTTCAATGGAAACATCAGAAAACAGATTGATTCATATTTTTATATTTGAGGGAAAGGGAAAATCTTTAGAGAGGACATTATTTAAATGACAATAATAGTAACAACAGCAACATATAGTTCTTTCTTTTTTAAAAGATTTTATTTATTTGTTTGAGAGAGAGAATGAGAGAGAGAGAGCACATGAGAGGGGGGAGGGTCAGAGGGAGAAGCAGACTCCCTGCTGAGCAGGGAGCCCGATGTGGGACTCGATCCCGGGACTCCAGGATCATGACCTGAGCTGAAGGCAGTCGCTTAACCAACTGAGCCACCCAGGCGCCCGCAACATGTAGTTCTTAATGATGCTCCAGGGATGATCTAAGCTATTTCCATATATTCCCTTATTTAATGCTTACAACAACTCTCTGAAATAACTATCATTTCCCTCATTTTAGAAATGAGGAAACAGAAAAGCCAAGACTTAAACCTAAGCATTCTATGTGCAAAGCCCTGTCTTAATCATTGTTGCTTTAATAATGAGAGCTATTTCAGTAAGCCCTGATCATATGGAAGGCCAGTCCAGAAAGAGGACACAAAAAATGCAGAGATAAAACAAAATGCCGTTCCTTACAATGTCAAGTGGACTAGGATGGTTAAGACAAAAGAAATGAGATAAAAGTAATTAGGTGATGATGTTGGCAAAATAGATTGAAGCCAGACATGTATGATTTAGTATTTAGGTGTATGAGATTTATTCCATAACTAATGAGGATTCACTGAGAGTTTTGAAGCAAGAGAGTATCATGATTTGTTTTCAGACAATAACTGATATCAGTGTGATGTATTGACTGAAAAAATGACAGCCACTTAGGCCTAAGGGAGTCCTTTATGAAGAAGCAGTCAAAAGTCTTAACTAATATTGTATATGAACAACATGTAACCACAACTTTTAGACTATGTTTTTGGAAGGAAGAGGATGTTTTCAACTGAATAAGGGAACAGAGGTGGGGTGGTGAGATGTTTGGCAAAGGAAATAATAAGTTCAGTTAGAGGCCTATAGAGTTTGGATTGGCTGTGGAATTTTATGTGATTCTGGTCTTGGACATAGATGGATTTCTGGGAGAAAGAGAATCATGAGAACCATGGGGATTGACAGACTAAAAGAATACTAGAACAAATTTACGTAATAGTTGAAACAAATCATGTGGGTGTATTGAACATATTTAAGAGCATTAAGTGCATTAAATAACATTTAACTCATTTTCTTTCACTGAGTTTTTAAAGGAGTGATGTCTTTATAATGAAACTAATATATGACACTAAGGTTTTTTTATTGTGGTAAAATGTACACAACATAAAATTCACTGTTTTAACCATATGTAACTGTAAAATGCAGTGACATTAAATCCATTCACAGTGTTGTGCAACCATCACTCCTTTGCATTTCCAGAACCTGCAGAACTTTCTTTGTGTGTGTGTGTGTGCTATTTTTAAATCTCCAGAGTCATTGTCTCTATGTTGATTAAATAAATCACTATTAGTGTTAGACTAGAGAAAAGGAAGATTGAGCCAAAAAACAGACTAATATAAGTGATTTTTGTTGTGGAATAGGGCATGGTTCTTAAAAAAATCATACTCGGTTATATATGAACAAAACTTAGGTAATTGATGATTTAAGAATGAATTATAGGGAAAAAAGAATGAATTATAGGCAATTGAATATATAAATTAAAACTTTACTAATAGCCTAAGTTCTAAATAGATGACTGTAATATTTTCTCCAGGGCTAAATGAGAAATATTAGCTTCATGGTTCTATCTGTATTGGATTTGTCAATCCATTTCAAAAGCCAAAATATAAACCAAACTATTACTTGTTCTAGAGAAGACCTCTGTCCCTTGCCTGCATTTTGTCATTGGCAGGAATGATGAACCCAGAGGTCTAAAAACTCTTGGCAAGAGCACCAACCTTCTCTCCCCCAAATCTTACAGTCTCACCCCTACTATGTGCCTTGAGGCTACCATGACTCAGCTCTTGAATTCTACTTTAGTCACCCAAGGGAGGCAGCACTCTCAGATTACCATTGGTCGCCCACTTCAGCATTTTTATGAGGTTCTGTATTCTCCTTTTTCTGATCTCCTTTACGTCCTCTTCCATTGTTCTTTTGAAAATTATGGTCTATATTCTCAACATTTCTTCTGAGTTTTCTCTTCACCTTCTTTATCTATTTGCAATCTGATTCTCCCATGAGGTCACTGCCACCCTTACAGATTTCTCAAGTTGTAATTGTTTTCTCTTGTGTTTTGTATCTTGGGGTAGAGGTTCAGTAGTTATTTTCATTATTCCTCCATCCCCTCTATACCACAATCCATTCCTTCTCCCTAAAAACATCAAAGCTTCTGAAGCACATTTATCAGACTATGCCACTTGATAATATTCCTTGTTGTAGTCATTCCTAAAATCTCTCTGCCTCTTTCTGATATTCCTTATAGATTTGAGATTATAGGGGAGAAAAAATTTGTCCCCTTTATTCTAGGTTCTTTTGGCTGGCCTATTAACTAAATGGACATGAAACATATTAACTCCAGAAAAATAGATTTAATTACATATGACCTGGAGCCCTATAAGAATATGTGGAACCATAAACAGTCAAGCAATTGAAGCTTATCTGACATCCTGAGCTAAGGAAAGGATATACGGGTCTGATACTCCAAAGGGGAGGAAAATGGGAAGAGCAAATGTTTGGTAAATACATGCTTGCCATGTCATGCAGAAATAATAGGCCAGAAGAGGAATTTATCTCCAGGCCCTGCTGAACTCCCCTTACCTTGCTTACCTTTCCTAGCCCTTATGCTTTATAGTTACCTCTGGTGATAGTTCTCTTCCTGGACCAGGTTCTCTCTCTCATTTTTTCTTAGGCAGTTAAGGGGGAGGTAAAACCTCTTCCTGAGTCTTTTGGGCCTTGATTCACTTCAGATCAAAGTAATCCACATGCCAAGTGACACCTTCTGGGGAGATCTTGGATAATTTTTGTATTCTTATCTTAAAACTTGGTAATTTGGGGGCACCTGGGTGGCTCAGTTGGCGGATCTGACTCTTGATTTCAGCTCAGTTCATGATCTCAGGGTTGTGAGTCAAGCCCTGAATTGGGCTACACACTAGGCATGGAGTATGCTCAAGCTTTTCTCTCCCTCTCCCTCTGCTCCTGCCCCATTCCCTCTTTAAAAAAAAAAACAAAAAAACAAAAAAACAAAAACAAACAAAACAAAACAAAACAAAAAACCCAAACAAACCCAAAAAACAAAAAACAGAACAACAAACAAACTTGGTAATTTTAGTTTCCACATAAATGATCACCCTAATATCCCCCACATTTCATTTTTGTCCCAGTCTTTCCTCCAGTGAGCTTGTACTTTGACCTGTCAGCATTACACTAGCCTAGAAATTGTCATCTTTATTTACTTTGATCCTCTAGATAATGGTTAATTTTATTAACCTGACTAGACTAAGGGATGCCCAGATAGCTGGTAAAACATTATTTCTGTGTGTCTGTGAGGGTGTTTCTGGAAGAGATTAGCATTTGAGTCAGTAGACTGAGGAAAGATCACCTTCACCAAGATAGGTGGGCAGCATTCAATTACCATGCAGGCTAAATAGAACAAGAAAGTGGAGGAAGAGGGCGCCTGGGTGGCTCAGTTGGTTAAGCGACTGCCTTCGGCTCAGGTCATGATCCTGGAGTCCCGGGATCGAGTCCCGCATCGGGCTCCCTGCTCGGCAGGGAGTCTGCTTCTCCCTCTGACCCTCCTCCCTCTCATGCTCTCTGTCTCTCATTCTCTCTGTCTCAAATAAATAAATAAAATCTTAAAAAAAAAAAAAGAAAGTGGAGGAAGATGCAAATTAATTCTCTCTGCTTGAGCTAAGACACTTACCTTCTCTTACCCTTGGACATCAGAGCTTCTGATTTTTGGGCCTTAAGATTCAGACCAAGGACTAATACCATCAACCCACTGATTCTCGGGTTTTTACTCAAACTGGGACATACACCATCAGCTCCCTCAGAGGCTTTCCAACTTAGATTGATTTATATGACCAGCTTTCCTGGTTCTCCAGCTTGCCGATGGCAAACTGTGGGACTCTTGGCCTTTGTACTGCATGAGCCAATTCCTGTAAGAAATCTATCTATCTTTCTCACTATCTATCTATCTATCCATCCATCATCAATCTAGCCTATTGGTATATCAATCTATTAATCTATTGATCTATCCATTTATTATCTCTATTTATCCATTTCCTAGATATATATATATCTCCCATTGATTCTGTTTCTCTGGAGAATCCTAATACATCATTTTTTACAAATGTTTAATAATCATTTTTAAATGAAAAAAGTTAGATTGAATGATAGATTAAATGAGGACTTATAAGGCAAACTTACTAGTTTCTGAAATATAGTAGAAATTATATATAGAGTTTTATTTCCTATTTAATTCTGAGGGATCTGTAGAGATGCCAACATAAATACACTTTTGAGTGGAATCATTTTGCTCTTACTTCTTGTTCATATAAACTGTTTTTGCTTTACCTGCGCAGATCATCTCTCAGTTTAATGTATTTTTCTATCTGCTTACCTTCCTCAGGTTGGTCTGCCCTGTGCTACACATGTACCTAAAATGTCCTGCCTCATTTCAGCCAGTCTAGTCTGGCTTCTTCATCTGGCCACCAGTTAAACATCAACCAGGCATTAGAATCAGTGTTAATGAAATAGAGAACCATGTCTCTAATTCATTTGGAGGAAGTGATGTGTATGATGAAAAAGCATGCAGAGCTTGGTTCTAAATCCCACTCTCCAATAAAAGGAACTGTAACCTGAAACTGGGTTCGCTCTTGGTGGGTGTGGAGTCAAAAGACACAACCAAGCCAAAGAATAGTGAAAGGAAAGGTTTTTCTTGCAACAAGTAAAGGAGAACTTCAGAGGTATTTCTCAAATCCCTGTCTTCCTGAACAATAAACTGGGGAAGTTTTAAGGTTAAGGGTCATGTATATTCATAAAGGGGCTTGGCAAAGGAGAGTTCAGTATAGAATTGGGGCAAAAGTCATCCTACATTGACAGAGTCCAGGACCTGGTTGACTGAAGTCATGAGGGCTAGCAAGGGTGAACATCTTCAGTACTCTGGTTCCAGTTAGTCCAGTGTTTGAGTGCTTGAAGGAGTTTGTCTGTTTTTTTGTTTATTTATTTATTTAAATTCTGGTATAGTTAACATTCACTGTTATATTAGTTTCAGCTGTACAATATAGTGATTCAATAATTCTATATATTATTCAGTGCTCATCATGATATTTGTACTCTTAATCCCCTTCACCTAATTTCACCCATCCCCCATCAACCTCCCCTCTGATAACCATCAGTTTGTACTCTTTAGTTAAGATTCTGTTTTTCAGTTTCTCTTTTTTCTTTATTAGTTTTGTTTCTTAAATTCCACATATGTGTGAGATCATATGGTATTTGTTTTTCTCTGACTTATTTCACTTAGTATTATATCCTCTGGATCCATCCATATTGTTGCAAATGACAATATTTCATTCTTTTTTTTTTAAGATTGTATTTATTTATTTGACAGAGAGAGACACAGCGAGAGAGGGAACACAAACAGGGGGAGTGGGAGAGGGAGAAGCAGGCTTCCTGCCGAGCAGGGAGCCTGACGCGGGGCTCGATCCCAGGACCCTGGGATCATGACCTGAGCCGAAGGCAGACACTTAACCGACTGAGCCACCCAGGCACTCCAATATTTCATTCTTTTTATGGCTGAATAATATTCCATTACAGACCACACACACACACACACACACACACACACACATATCTCACTCTTCTCCCTCTTCTCCCTCTTCTTTATCCATTCATCTATCCATGAACATTTGGGCTGCTTCCATGATTTGGCTATTGTAAAGAATTCTACAATAAATATAAGATTGCATATATCTTTTTGAATTAGGGTTTTTTTTTTTTTTTTGAATTTGCTTTTGTTTTTGTTTTGTATTCTTTAAATAAGTACCCTGTAGTGAAATTACTGGATCATATAGTGATTCTTTTTTTTTATTATTATTATGTTATGTTAGTCACCATACATTACATCATTAGTTTTTGATGTAGTGTTCCATGATTCATTGTTTGCATATAACACCCAGTGCTCCATGCAGAATGTGCCCTCCTCAGTACCCATCACCAGGCTAACCCATCCCTCCACCCTCGTATAGTGATTCTATTTTTAATTTTTGAGGAACCTCAGTACTGTTTTCCACAGTGGATGCACCAATTTACATTCCCACCAACAGTGCCCGAGGGGTTCTTTTTTCTCCACATCCTTGCCAACACTTGTTGTTTCTTGTAGTTTTGATTTTATCTATTCTGACTGGCATAAGGTGATATCTCATTGTGGTTTTGATTTGCATTTTCCTGCAAACCAAATGAGTGATATTGACCATCTCTTCATGTGACTGTTGGCCATCTATATGTCTAGAGAAATATCTGTTCATGTATTCTGCCTATTTTTTAATTGGATTATTTGGGTTTTTGGTGTTGAGTTGTGTAAGTTCTTTATATATTTTGGATACTAACCCTTTTGGATATATCATTTGCAAATATCTTCTCCCATTCAGTAGGTTGTCTTTTTGTTTTGTTGATTGTTTCTTTTGCTATGCAGAAACTTTTTATTTGATGTTGTCCCAATAGTTTATTTTTACTTTTGTTTCCTTTGCCTCAGGAGATATATCTAGAAAAATGTTGCTATGGCTGAGGTCAGAGAAATTGCTGTGCTCTCTTTTAGGATTTTTATGGCTTTAGGTCTCACATTTAGGTCTTTAATCCATTTCAAGTTTATTTTTGTATATGGTATAAGAAAGTGGTCCAGTTTCATTCTTTTGCATGTAGCTGTCCAGTTTTCCCAACACCATTTGTTGAAAAGACTGTCTTTTTCCCATTGCATATTCTTGCCTCCTTTGTTGAAGATGAATTGACCATATAATCATGGGTTTGTTTCTGAGCTCTGTATTCTGTTCCATGAATCTATATGTCTGTTTTTGTGCCAGTACCATACTGTTTTGATTACTACAGCCTTGTAATGTATGTTGATATTTAGGGTGGATTAGAGCAGAAATAAATAAAATAGAAACAAAACAAAACAAAATAGAACAGATCAATGAAACGAGGAGGTGGTTCTTTGAAAAGATCAACAAAATTGATAAACTTTTAGCCAGACTCATCAAAAATGAGAGTGAGAGAAGGAGGACTCAAACAAAATCATTTTGATGAAAGAAGAGAAATAATCACCTATGCCACAGAAGTACAAAGGATTATAAGAGAATATTATGAAAAATTATATGCCAATAAATTGGACAACCTAGAAGAAATGGATAAATTCCTAAAAAAAACATATAACCTCTCAATGCTGAATCAGGAAGAAATAGAAAATAATTACCAGCAATGAAAATGAATCAGCAATCAAAAAACTCCCAACAAACAGAAGTTTAGGAAAAGACAGCTTCAAAGGTGCATTCAATCAAATATTTAAAGAAGAGTTAATAACTATTCTTTTCAAGCTATTCCAAAAATGAGAAAAGGAAGGAAAGCTTTCAATTCATTCAATGAAGCCAACATTACCCTGATACCCAAATCAGATAAATACACAACAAAAAAGAGAACTACAGGTCGATATCTCTGATGAACATAGATGCAAAAATCCTCAACAAAATATTAGCAAACTGAATCCAGCAACACATTAAAAAAATCATTCACTAAGATCAAGTGGGACTTATTTCTAGGAGGCAAGTGTGGTTCAGTATTCACAAATCAATCAATGTGATACATCACATCTATAAGAGAAATGCTAAAAATCATATGATCATCTCAATAGATGCAGAAAAAGCATTTGACAAAGTACAACATGCATTTATGATAAAAACTGCGGAACATACCTCAGCATAATAAAAGCCATATGTGAAAAACCCACAACTAATATATTCAGTGGTGAAAAACTGAGAGCTTTTCCCTAAGATCAGGAACAAGACCAGGATCTCCACTTACACCACTTTCATTCAACATCATACTAGAAGTCCTAGCCACAGCAATCAGACAACAAAATAAATAGCATCCAAATTGGTAAGGAAGAAGTAAAACTTTCACAGTTTGCAGATGGACATGATACTATATATAGAAAAACCTGAAGATTCCATGAAAACAAACAAACAAACAAAACGAAAAAAGACTAGACCTGATAAATGAATTCAGTAAGGTCACAGGATACAAAATCAATATACAAAAATCTGTTGCATTTCTATACACTAATAATGATGTAGCAGAATGAGAAATTAAAGGGGTTTAAATCCTGCAATAACAACTCAAGAATGTGTGTTAGGTCAACCTTTACTCTTGAAGCAGAGCTGTAAGTTTTACCACTGATTTGTCTCTGATAAGGTTAGACTATCTCCTGGCTTGAAACTAGCTACTTGGTTTTCTGTTTGATTTTTGGTTTTTGTTGTTGTTGTTGTTGTTTTTTGTTTGTTTTTTTTTTTTTTTTTTTTTTTTTTTAGAGAGAAAGAGAGAGTATGCGCACACGAACGGGATAGGGGGCTTCGGAGGAGAGAGAAAGGGAGAGAGAGAATCTTATGCAGGCTCTATGCCCAGTGCAGAGCGCAATGCTAGGCTCCATCTCATGACTCCGAGATCATGACCTGAGCTGAAATCAAGAGTCGGACGCTTAACTGACTGAACCACCCAGGTGCCCCATGGCTGTTTGTTTTTATGCTCTTTTTTTCCTTTAAACTTATTAACTACTGAGGTCTATTTTTCTGCAATTTTAACATATCCCAGAACGTTCTGCAAGAACTGTGCTTGAGCAAGTCAGTGCCAGCCAGGCATAGATCACAAAATGCCTGGGAGACATAAAATGACTTCTCTTATGTTAAGGAAGCTATGTCTCATCCTTCTTTTTCCAGGAACCCCTAATCCTGTCTGACTACAGAACTAGAGTTCCTTTCCATAGTGGTTGCTTTTAGGCTAGAGTAGTAAAAATACAAGAGAGTCTGGAGAATCTTTAGTGCCAGTTTGCCTATTTGAAGATTCAACTGTATATTATATCCCTTAATGTATCTTTACCCTGAAACAATTTAACCTATCCAGATTTAATCTATCATTAGATAAAAAGCCTGGCTTTACAGTGGTTATGACAGCCATATCCTCAACTTGATCTTGGGTAGGTCTGAGTTTGAAGAGCTTATAGTTGTTCAAAACATTTCTCAAGTATTTATGCTTGGGCTTGAAATGATCCCTCCAAATTTATTATTCCGTTATTGCTAACTAGCCAGTTATTTTCTGAGCTTATCAAATTCTTCTAAAATCTTGTTACATCCAGCCAACTTCAACCAATGTTATTAATATTTTGATCCTTCAAAATCTTCCCTAGACCAACAAATTAGTTATATATGGCTTCTATCTTATAAGTTACCACAACAAAGATTTGTACCAAAATGAACCTGTCTTGCAATGCATCACATGTAAACATTGTAACAAATGTTTCACAACAGTATAATATAGATTACATCTTTACAACTCCTATGAACGCGTATTTTTTAAATCATTTGCCCCCTAGATCCTTTGTTAAAACAGCATTTTTTTTTTCTAGGCAGTAATCCCTTTATAAATCAAGAGAGGCTAGAGAATGCTGTGACAACAACTCTAAAATATCAGTGGCTTAAAACAACAAAGATTTATTTCTCTTTCATGTCACTGAGGGCTCTTATTGACCCTAGAGACTTGCCTCCATTCCAAATGAAAAAAAGTACAGGAGTGTTTCACCCTTGCTTTTAATTTTTCTGATTAATTTAATTCATAACTGATTGTCAGAACAAGTTCTAATTCACCAAACTCCAGGGGGCAAGGATGTTCATTCTTCACTGTGCTCAAAAAGATAGGAGAACCAAACATCAGTTAGAAACTAGTGAGGAGAGTGCTTGGCTGGCTCAGTTGGTAGAGCATGTGACTCTTAATCTTGGGTTGTAAATTCAAGCCCCATATGGGATGTAGAGAATACTTAAAAAATAAAATCTTAAAGAAAAAAAAAAAAGGAACTAGTGATTAACTAGAGCACTCCTTCCTTTTATTGGACTAGTGTTCTGTGGAAAACCCTGAGATATGCTGGCTTTGTCTATTAATAATTGACTGAGCAATTTCATGTAAACCTCTATGAACACTTCCTAAATATAGTATTTCAGTTGGTGGAATAGATGGAGAGTTTCCAAGTGAAAATTTGTATTCCAACTGGCACCGTCAGTTTCTATTTAACTGAACAGTTGTTCATAGATGTTTTTACTGTGAAGATTTTTGAATCTTACTATTTTAAATACAGTTATTCTTCCAAATTCTTCAAACTCTCTGCATTACGCCCAGTAATTTTCTGGATCCATTAAAGGTTAATGAAGGAAGGAATCTATTGCATCACATTTTGTATGGTTTGTTAAAAACAAGTAATGTTGGGATGCCTGGGTGGCTCAGTTGGTTAGGCGACTGCCTTTGGCTCAGGTCATGATCCTGGAGTCCCGGGATCGAGTCCCACATTGGGCTCCCTGCTCAGTGGGGGGTCTGCTTCTCCCTCTGACCCTCCTCCCTCTCATGCTCTCTGTCTCTCATTCTCTCTCTCTCAAATAAATAAATAAAATCTTAAAAAAAAAAACAAGTAATGTTAATGAAAATGTAAAGTAAAGCATATTAAGGTGACCAAAGGTCAAAAGTTGGCAAAAGATGATTTATGTTTTTATTATCAGATATCAAGATTCACATAAGCTAACTTTTTGTTAGAAGTGTTGGTCTTTATTCTATTTCATTCTGATGCTAGTTCATATTTACTGAGTGCTTACTAAGTGTAAAGCATTTTACATTTGCAATGCCACAATTATATATGTACATTCTCTACTCAGTACCCAATGGATTGGAGGAATGTCATGTTTAATGATCAGCAATTATGCACTCTTGACAGTTTACATATATCACCTAATATTATCTAATTGTGGTCTAGTAGAAAAGGAGCTATAAAAACATGATCATGTGTTACTTTTCTAGTCTAAATTCTCCAACTATTCTTCATTGCTAAAAAGTTTAAGTGTGAATACTTTGGTAATAGATGTTAAGAATTTCGTGACCATGGGGGCGCCTGGGTGGCTCAGTCGTTAAGCGTCTGCCTTCGGCTCAGGTCATGATTTCAGGTCCTGGGATCGAGCCCCGCATCGGGCTCCCTGCTCCGCGGGAAACCTGCTTCTCCCTCTCCCACTCCCCCTGCTTGTGTTCCTTCTCTCGCTGTATCTCTCTCTCTGTCAAATAAATAAAATCTTAAAAAATAATAATAATAATTTCATGACCATGGAGATCTCTCCAGTCTCATATCATTTATTCCTATTTTTTGCCTCAGCTTTGCCTTATCCAGTTGTACTTAATTAGTTGTAATTTTCAGGATAAATCATGCTCAGAAGTCTCTCCATGCTTTTCCTCATAGCATTGTCTTTGCCAATATTCTCTTATCTTACATATTTTTAATGGCATGAAAATGCTCACAATATATTAAATGTGAAAAACAGTTAGAAAACAGTAAACCTGTATATATGTTATGACTCATTTTGGTAAAAAATGCAAATATATTCATAGAGCAATATTAGAAATGCACGATTCAATGTAAATGTTTATTTATTGGTGACATAGTTACCAATTTTTCATAGCTGTTTGTATTTAATGTTCTATAATAAAAATGTATTATTTGTAATCAGGAAAAAAAATTGAGACCTATTATTACTTTCACAGTAAAAGAAAAGAAAAATACTGATTCCATTTGTTCAACTGGCAAACTCCTATTACTAGTGTCCTAATCTCAAACCAAATCCCATTTTCTCTGAAAAAAGTTTCTTTCTACTATACTATTATTGTGCTTTCTGTAACTCTCTAGATTATTAATTAGCCTACTGTACAATATCACTTGCCTACTTTTATATTAAACCAGAGGATATTTGAGATCAGTGATCATAATCACTCTTTTTATGTCCAACATATGGTGCAGCAAACTTATGTATGGAAATTTAAGTATAATAAATAAATAAATTGAATTAAATTAAATAAATAAACTGAATTCAACAGCTACCAAGTAGAGGCACAGGAAATAAGTTAATACAACAAAAGTAAATGTTTCAGTCTGACAAGAGAAATCTAGGAAGATAAATATGGAACCTGACCTTTGAAAACTGTTTTATTAAAATGTATGTCAGATTATGTCAGTTTCCTCATTGGAAGCTTTAATGACTCCAGTCATACAGCTTGTAATTCAAACACTTTCATACCCCTGTAAATCCTTCTACATTTTGAGAAAATTAGGAAAACTAAGTTGTGGTAATCTTAATGGATACTTTTTTTTAAAATGAGGTTTTTATTTTAGAAGAGTCTTAGGTTTACAGAAGATTTGCGTAGATAGTATGGAGAGTTCCTGTGTACTCTGTACACAAGTTTCTGTATTGTTATCATCCTACTTCACTATGGTATATTTGTCACTACTAATTTCTAATGTTGATATATTATTAAGTGAACTCCATATTTTTTTCAGATTTTATCAATTTCCCTCAGTGTGTTTCTTGTTGTAGGAGCCCATCCAGGATACCACATTATATTTAGTTGTCATGTCTCCTTAAGCCTTCTCTGGACTGTGAGTTTCTTAAACTTTTCTTATTTTTTATGACTTTGACAGTTCTGATGAGTAGTTGTCACATACCCCCAACTTGGGTTTTCTCAATGTCTTTCTCTTAGTTAAACTAAGGTTATGAATTTGTAGTAGAAGACCACAGAGGTAAAGTGCCATTCTTATCACATCATATCATATTGTTGAGGTAGTATTTGCTAGGTTTATCGACTGCAAAATTACTCCCCCCCATTTCCATATTTGGAAGGAATTCGCATAGGGTAGCTCATACTTAAAAAGGGATGCGAGTTAAGCACAATTTTGAAGGGGAGATATCTACATAGATTAATCAGAATTCTGCATGAGAGATTTAGCTATCCTCCTCATTTATTTATATCAGTTTGGACTTAGGGATATTTATTTTATACTTTGAGTTTTTAATTAATTAATTACATTGTTCTAGCTTTGGCCTCTGAGGATGCTTTCCATATTGGTTTGTCTCTTTGACACTTTGGCAGAACCTCATCATTTTTTGTTTGTTTCTTTGTTCACACTTCCTTACTTTCTGGATAGGAAGATTTTCACAGCTTTGAAATCATCACAGTATTCTAGTTTGAACCAAGATAAAAATTTCATAAGTAGGAAGAATGCAGGAAATTCTCAGTGTATTGGAGTTTGTCATGGTTGGAGCCAAGAGAGAATTAGGGGTTGTAGTGAGAGATGAGCCTGGAAATGGAAGTGGAGCCATAGAGTGAGATTTGAAATGTGGTAAGAAGGCATTTTGACTTACTGTATAAATTGTGAAAACATTTTCATAAGGAAAGTGACAAAAATAACTTTTGTCTTAGAAAATAATTTAGGTAGTAGTATACAGTGTAACTTGGAATAGGACGAGTCCAGAGGCAGAGAAATTATTGAGAAAACTTAGAATTTTCCTGCGCTGAAATTATGAGGAAATGAATTAGAGACAGCACTAGGAAGTTTCTTACCCTCCTTCTTTATATACTATTGGAAAAAATTGTGCATATTAATACATATTGACTTCAACTTTATTTTCACTCTTGAGTTTGGATTGCTAATGACATTTTAAAAGTATACACATTGTTTTTGCTTCTCAAAATGGTAATGAAGTTGTGTCAGATTAACCTTCTCTCTAGGAGACATAGCAAAATGTGGGTTATATCAGTTATGAGGCATTGGATAAGGAAGAAAAGATATGGGAAGTCCAGATCCAAGATTTGAAAGAAAACTGAAGCATAAAACAGTGACCACAGTATTTAGTCCTCCTTTCCTCTTCTATGCATTTCCAATTCTTAAAGCAATTACTGAGAACCTGAGAGGCTAAACTTCGTTTTGAAAGAGTTAAGGAGCTTGAAAGGACAGAAACTGAACTTACAGAATGCTCAGCATTTGAGGTCCTGAACCTCCTCTGGTATTTGGCTGGGAACATCAAAGTACTAAACATTAATATTAAGAGAGAACTGGGTAAAATATGTTTAGTGGGACTGAAATTTCAAATCCTTTGAATCCTGTTAGGATGGCAGTGATTGGTATTGCTTATAGCTTTATATTAGATATCTATAAAAGCAAAAGTAAATCCTCTCTGGAGAAAAATGACATTAACCAAAACCTCAAATTATCTTTCCAATTTTATGTAAAGAATGTCTGGCACTTATCAAGCATGTGAGAAAATCAGAATATATAGAGTGTTATTAATAGAAACAGCAATAATAGATCTGTTAATAGTAGACTATGAAGTTATCACACATAAACTTTAAAATAACCATGGTTTGTTATGGCAAGTAGTAGAATTAGAGGTAAAGAGAGAATTTTTAAAATAATAAAAATCTATTAAATAACAAAATTGAGGATTTGACATAATTTAAGGGTAAAATACAATTGCAGATATTTTCTTACACCTCTCTCAATAGCTGACAGAATGTACAGATAACAAATCAGTTGCCAACAACTACAGATATCGGATCTTTTAAAAATGCACAGATGTGTAAGGTAGTACTATGGGTGAAATTAGAAATTAAAAATTAAAATATAATTTTAAAATATCTGTATTTTTTTTCAAAAGGGAACATCTGTCAAAATGACCCCTGGATACTCTAAAAACATCAAAATATCAAAATAAAGAATAAGGAAGTAGCTAAAATATAATGTATTAAAATTTATGACATGTACCTAAAATTGTGTGTACAGAAAAATTTATAACCCTGACTACATCCTGAGAAAATTAAGTAGGCTAATCATAAAGTTGTAAAGATCCATTTTAAGAAGTTTAAAAAGAACCAGCAAATTAAATGTACAGAAGCAGAAGTGGGAAATTATAAAGATAAATATAACATAAAATTAGGAAAAATACTAAAAAAAGAAGGTCAAAAGTACAATAGTTGGTTCTTTGAAAAATAATAGAATTGGTAAATCCCAAGAAATAATAATAAAATTTAAAGAGGGAACATGCATACTTTCAATATCAAAAATGAAAAAGGAGTTAGTAATACAGATCCTACAAACATTAAAAAATTATAAAAAAGTATTAACAACTTTATGTCCATAAAATTATAATTTTAGATTGAAAGAAAACTAAGAAAATACAGCTTAAATGTGTAAATAAAATTGCTTTCATAAAAATAACTCCAAACAGGCATCTTCACCAGATAATTCTAACAATTTTTAGGAAATAAATAACATTTATATACAAACACTTGCAGAAAATATAAAATGTTGAAATAATTTCCAAATAATTGTGTAACATTGTTTTATTTTGACACTCACAATTGATCACAGAGATTGCAGGAAAAAATATTCAGGGACACACACTCTCTCATGCACATAATTAATATCATAGGCAATATATTAGCAAATTGTTCCCAGAAATTTATTTAAAAATACGGTAAAAACAAGTTAGGTTTATCCAAAGAAGGAAGGTTGAATTATCATTAAAAATAATTAATATAAGTCAACAAATGGTCAGCATAAAAGAGAAAAAATATTTAGATATCTATGGCGATGGAGTTTATTTATAGCTGGACTGGAATCCAGACCACATAAGAAACTCTTAAAGCCAAAATTACCCCTCCCCACCTCTAAATATATGGGCAAATGACTTAGTCATTTCATATAAAAGGATGCACAAATGACCTATAAGCATATGTAGATGCTCAAGATCATTAATCCTCAGGAAACTGAAAATGCAGAATTTAAATGCTACTTCAAACCCAGTAGAAGTTTCCATAGATGTCTTATGTATTATACCTACAAGGTAGAAACAACAAAAAAGTTCATCAACAGCATAAATTGTAGTATACTCGGCAATAACAATGAATGAAATTGTTATCTGGTAATAGCATGGATGAATCTTAAAAACAAAGAAGCTAGACACAAATAAGTGCTTCTCATTCCTGGTTTCAGCTCAGAGATATAGAGAGAGCTGTATCTGTTATTCACAAGTTTACGTGACTACAAACATTTCAAAAGCAGGAATAATGTAAAAAAGTCTTGGTATATGAGAATTTGTCATGGATGACCCAGAAAGAATTGGGAAGACAGTTTAATACCATGCAAACATCCTGCTACTGATTGTCATATCAAATAGATTTGTTATCCATTGATTTTTTTTTCATTCCAGTCTTTACTATGATGGTTAACACATGCTAAATTTTCCCACTCTAGTCACTTTTTCTCCACAGTTCCAAACTGTGCTCATTGTCCTACCATAAGCAAGAGACTTCCATTCTCTTATATTAATTTAAGCATTCATCATCAGTACAGATGTGCATAACTTCCTATTTTTTCAATTTGGTGCTCAGGTTGTCCCAGATTTGGCCAGTGGCATGTTCAGAAATCAAAAGGAAGAAAACTCTATCACTGATTTTGCTTAAAGTAGCCAGCACATAAAAGGTATCCTCTTATTGCCTGAACCTGGCAGACTGTCTCACCTCTATTGTGATGCCATGGGTAACTATGATGGAATGTGAAAGTAATCATCACATGAGCATCAACAATTGGTAAATCATGAAGAATCAATATGGTTCATCTCTGAACTCCTAGATTTACTAAAAATGCCTTACAAACTAAATTTTGAAAATCAGTTTAACTCCAAAGAATTTTTAAAATATTGGTAAGTATTAGAAATATCAAACAAATGTTAATTATAGCTTCAACCAGGTGCCTTCTACATAATTCTTTCAACACTTTTGTAATGACACCAACCATAAAAAACTACATAGTATATTGGAGGAATATGTGCCCTTCCTTGTTGCTTTGCTGTTGTCTATTGCTGTGTAGCCACCAATATATCCCAGCTGCTTTGAGCAGAGAAGACTAAAAGAGAATAAGACTGAAAGGAAATAATAAAAAAATTCCATTTAATATCTGAGATGTGAAGAAGCTCCTAATGTCCTCAACTTATTAAAAAGAAAAGCAAATAATTTTAACAGTATTTCTATTGAATCATTTTAATCATATATCTAAAAATCATGTTTCAAATGAATATATATTAATGTATGTGAATCTTGCTTAAAATATATGAATAACGATAATTAGTGCATTACTACTAAATGGAAAATAAAGAATTTGCAGAAACTGACTTGCATATTGCAAAATACTCTGTTTTACCATTCATAAATATTAGCTTTGAGAATCAATTTTCTGGAAACTAATGGACTCAGCATGATTTTTGTGAGCACATTATCAATGTTCTAAAAAAAAAAGGGTATAATGAGAATAGTGTCCTTTAATTAAATGACACTATTAGCCAGTTTCACTCTAACCAACCTCTTCATTTTTATCACAAAGCAACTGATTACACCATTCTGTAATTAAAGCGTAAAAGTGCATGCCAATGAGAATTTGACTCTGTTGAGACTCATATTGTTACTACCTAACTTAAAAAATTTTAAATAATGAAATCAAACATTTGCACATCATACTGTGTTTGGTTATCAGATTTGATGTAGGCTGCTAATTTTGACAAAGAAAAATGAAAAAATTGTAAAGGAACTAAAACTTTTTTGTAAAGTAAAATTACCTATGTTGCTTTCAGGAAGAAACCTTGACTAGGGCACACTTCTTAAACTCAACACCCAAAAAACAAATAATCAAGTCAAAAAATGGGCAGAAGACATGAACAGACACTTCTCGAAAGAAGACATACAAAGGGCTAATAATAGACATATGAAAAAATGTTCATCATCATTAGCCATCAGAGAAATTCAAGTCAAAACCACATTGAGATACACCTTACACCAGTTAGAATGGCAAAAATTGACAAGGCAAGAAACAACAAATGTTGGAGACGTTGTGGAGAAAGGGGAACCCTCTTACACTGTTGGTGGGAATGCAAGTTGGTACAGCCACTTTGGAAAACAGTGTGGAGGTTCCTCAAAAAATTAAAAATAGAGCTACCCCATGACCCAGCAATTGCACTACTGGGCATTTACCCCAAAGATATGGATGTAGTGAAAAGAAGGGCCATATACACCCCAATGTTCATAGCAGCAATGTCCGCAATAGCCAAACTTTGGAAAGAGCCGAGATGCCCTTCAACAGATGAATGGATAAAGAAGATGTGGTCCATATATACGATGGAATATTACTCAGCCATCAGAACAGATGAATACCCAACTTTTGCATCAACATGGATTGGATTGGAGGAGATTATGCTAAGTGAAATAAGTGAAGCAGAGAAAGTCAATTATCATATGGTTTCACTTACTTGTGGAACATAAAGAATAGCATGGAGGACATTAGGAGAAGGAAGGGAAAAATGAAGGGGGGGAAATCGGAGGGGGAGATGAACCATGAGAGACATGGACTCCAAGAAACAAACTGAGGGTTTTAGAGGGGAGGGGAGTGGGAGGATGGGTTAGCCCGGTGATGGGTATTAAGGAGGGCACATATTGCATGGAACACTGGGTGTTATATGCAAAACAATGAATCATGGAACACTACATCAAAAACTAATGATGTACTGTATGGTGACTAACATAACATAATAAAAAATAAAATTTTAAGAAAAAAATATAAAGGCACAGGAATTTTGAAAATAAAAAGAATGGAAATAAGATAGATTTTGCCAACACTAACAAAAAATACTGGTATAGTAAATATGCTAATTTATTTAACAAGATCAGTGTTCTTGTGTTTAATAACATGGCCAAGGTGTAGTCCAGTTCTTTAGTCCAGTATATGATTTTCATAGGATGTGATTTTTGCTGATGGGTCAGATCTGAGTAATCACCTGGTCTGTTCTCTTATATCCTCTTTCTTCCCACTTGTGCCATCAGTTCCTATGATGTACAGAGCTGCTCCCTGTGGATTCCAACTCATTGACAAGTACCAAACTTACAGCCTTGAATAACTAAAGTGAATCAAATACTCCCAAAAGTCAAATCCCAAAATAAGTAAGCGATCCTTTTTAAAAATGATTTATCTGGGTCTATTTTAAACAGCTACTTGGTATTACACTGGGACACTTATTTTCCCTTGTTCTTTTTAGGACACAGAATTTAGGACACAACATTATTGGTATCCTTTCAGTTTCAAGAGCTGGACTCAAATATTGTCTCAGTTAATTCAACATTTATTTATTGAGCATATTGAGCAATATACTTATAACAATGCCAGGTTCAGTGACTAGAAAAATGCATAAGAAAATCTCTGTTTTTGAGTAGCTGACAGCATCTTGGAGACGCAGACTAGTAGTTTAACAGTTATATAGCTGTATAGGAAGTGATATATGGATTCACCCAACCCAATTTAAGTGGGTAGATTAGCATTCTAAAAGCTTCAGAGGGTTTGACCTTTTGCACACCACCCAGAGCATCCTCCTTCCAAGGGACCAGTTTAGCACAAGGGCTTCAGGAATAAAGAACCATGATTTACTTTCTTCACATTCCTGTTTTACATGGAAAGAATGCAAGATTAAGGGATAAAGATGGCCACAGAAGCATAAAATCTATAGTCTTTCCTTTGGATTGTTGCAGGAACAAAGCCTGAGATTCAGGACCATCTTTCATCAGAGCACATGATTATTGAAGTTAAAGCAAGTGACATTTTGCAACATGTTTTTAACATAAAATGAGCAAATGTTTTAAAAAGGATTACACCAAGCAATACAAGTTTAGGCATTATTTTTCTAGCTGAGAGCTACATTTAATTCTTGTCCTCTGTGATTTTATAGTGTCCTGGGCAGCTGTCTACCTTAGGTATTTAAATGATCTGAGTACACATGCCCTCCGCATTAGGGTATCAACCTGATGAGGACCAGAGCTATGTTTTATTAACACTGTGATCCTTAGCACATGTATCAGTATATAGACATATCATAATATGCAGAACAACAGCAGTCTCCTAATATTTTGAACTGAATCAAATTGCTGAGATTAGAGGGAAAAAGGCAAAACATACAAAATAAACACCCTAGTTCATGTCTAAGACAAAATTATATATACAAATATACGTATAGCTAAATTTTTCAAATTAAGATTTTTTGTATAATCTTTACTGACTAGTCATACATAAAGAGATTTTCAGTGATTACACGGAGATATATTATAAATTATTTCAAAGATTCTGAATGAAATAAGAATAGATGTGTTGATTTTACTTTCTTTAAAATTAAAGAAGCTTCACTTGTCAAAGTTAATTCATAAAGACTCAAACACTACAGCTTCTAGTACTACAGCTTCTGGTACACCTTTAGATTGTTTATTACAACATAAGTATATGTGTTTTTCTGTTTTAATTATAATATTCCAAATCATAAGTTGTGATAGTTGTATTATTATTTTTTAAGATTTTATTTATTTATTTGACAGAGAGAGAGAGCACGAGTAGGCAGAGCAGGAGGCAGGAGGAGTAGGAGAAGCAGGCTCCCCGCTGAGCAGAGAGCCTGATGTTGGGCTTGATGTGGGGCTCGATCCCAGGACTCTGGGATCATGACCTGAACCGAAAGCAGATGCTTAACCGACTGAGCCACCCAGGCTTCCCAATAGTTGTATCATTTTGTATTAACACATATGTTTGTCTTTTTAGAGATATATAGCAATACTTGGTATCAGAATATTTGCATTTAAGTCATAGATCTGGCAATTACTCCCTGACAAATTGCAAGTCAGTTTATCATTTTGAACTACAATATCCCATTTTATGGAATCTGGGCAAAAGCATGTGATATGTGAAAGTACTTTGCAACTATAAATTATGGTTTGAAATGAAATATATTAAGATATTATCGATGGTTTTCAAATTTCTCAAAAATTGTTGTTATGCTTCAGGATGAAGTATGTTTTCTTCGGAATGTATTTTATGCAAGATCAAGTGCCACCTATCCTAAGAGTAGAACTACATTCATTATAGTTGTTGAAATCAAGTATCTGGTTCAACCAACAGTTACCACCAGCCCCAAAACCAAATAAATAAATATAAGGATTGGTAGGTTGAATATTATTTATAGAAGGGAGAGAATATAGGAGAACAACAATAATAAATATATAATTATTGAATCAAGGTGCAAAACTTACATGCATAACAGGATTTACCTCAAGGCATCCACTCTGTTTTGTTTTATTTTGTTTTGTTTTGTTTCATTTGTTAGTAGACTCCACCACATAGCTTTATAGTACCCTCTCTGGATCCAACTTTTCCTAGGAGTGGCCACTTTTATACACTTATGTGTCCCAAGAGAGAAAACAACTAATCATCCTGTAGCTATAGAAAGAAGAGCAATTCTTGGGGTGCCTGGGTGGCTCAGTCGTTAAGCGTCTACCTTCGGCTCAGGTCATGATCCCAGGGTCCTGGGATCGAGCCCCGCATCAGGCTCCCTGCTCCACGGGAAGCCTGCTTCTCCCTCTCCCACTCCCCCTGCTTGTGTTCCCTCTCTGGCTGTCTTTCTCTCTGTCAAATAAATAAAACCTTAAAAAAAAAAAAAAAAAGAAAGAAAGAAAGAAAGAAGAGCAATTCTGAATCCTCTTGTGAATAATAGAAAATTTTAAAAATACTGAGTTTACAAAAAAATCAAAGCTGCAAAAGGCTCCAGCAACAAGGTGATATTTATCACCAAGAAATATTCTTGATATAAAGAAAGAACAAGGTATTTAAATTCAGAGGAAAGGCATTTACTACCCAGAATTAAATCAGTTTTATAACTTGCAAGCTGCTTTAATCTGTCACAGGAAGGAAGGATGATGATTATATATTATAGGTAGTTAAAGGTGTGTTTTTTAAAAACAATTATTTGAGTTAGAATGAACCTGAGAACATAAAATAGTCTCATGACCCATCCCATCCATTATATTTGGAATAATAATCTTAGACAGTTATATGGCATAATAATAAATAGTCTCTTAAGTTAACAAATTTAAAAGTGTATTTTTCATCATGAAGATCACTAACTAGCAGTTATTGAACATTTAGTGGAAGCTTGACTCTAATGGGTATTGACCCTGTAAAGAATAAAATTTAAATACAGAATGCTTTCCCATAAGATGGACGTTACAATCAGTCATGTCAAATGGAGTGATTTTGTCCACACAGGTGTTCTTTATAAGATCAGAAAAATGAGTTTTAATTTTTAATCATCATGTACCTGGCTATATACCTGAGATGGAGTGGAATAGAGAATTATACATGTTAAACATAAATATATCCAAGAATAACAGGAGCTAGGACTTTATAGAATTGTTCAGTAATCTACAAAATATTAAGGTTAAATATAATTAAATCACTGAAGATGGAAACCACTCATCTGAGCACTCACATCGTGCACTGGACAACTTGCTCCTGGACATAACAAACATGATCAACCCAACAGTGTAACAAGATCTCCTCCTCGTGAAGGTTAGTGGCTGGGCCATATGTTCAGTCAGACCTTGACTTTACCCTGCACCCTTAATCTCTGTTTTAGCTGCTTTATGAGCCATAGTGAAGTCTTCAACCAAGTTATTTGCTGATGCCACATGTTCTGCTCAGTCATCAGTAGCATACTGAAGACTAAAATAAACATTGCCAGCATCTACTGCATACTAGGTGCCGTGGGCTGTGCTAAGATTTTTAATCTGCATTAGCCCATGTAATGATGAAAATCAGTGTACAAACTAGATATCATTGTTATCTCCACTTTACAGATGAGAGAATAAAATACATAAAGCTTAATGTTCTTGCAAAAAGTATAGGGTAGAAGCTATAATTCAGAATTCACATCTAAACAGTTCAGTTCTTGATCCAGCAATGCCAAGGCCTCATTGGCTTTCAGTTAATCCTATGGTAACATGAAATGACAATGTCCCTACATTTTATCCTCAGTGTACCAAATCCCCAGTCCGATTACATCATTTCTAGGTTGAAAATTTTAATAAAATATCACATTTCATTACTAAACTGAGACTTCTCATAGATACAAAGATACATGCAAATGTCTTCAAGGACAACTTCTTAAACATATCCATAGCTGCATCCTTTAGTTTTTTGTTGTTATTGTGTTTTATTATTATTTGCTTGTTTTGAGGTAACAGAGTTCTCCATCTTTTTTGTAATATTATATATAAACTTATAAATACATAAACATCATAAATGTAAAAAATAGTTGAATTTATGAATCGAGGAAAAGATACTCCTAATATATTTCAAGTCCAGTGGAAGAGCAGAATGAGCAAAACTTAACACCATTCTCTCCATAAGGCATGGACTCCCTTGTTCCATTTCCACTGGCTTAGAGAAGAGAAAGATCAGTACTGGCTAGGAGTGCAATTTGTTCCAGAAAAGGCTTCAGATCTGACAAAGAAGACGTGCCACATGAAGCAGTGCCATCGTGGCGATCAAGACTCAGTAATCATATCTGGAGAAGAAACAGTCTGAATGAAACAACAGAAACTTATATAGGACTGACAGACCACCCCTCCTTCCATTCATAAAAACATTTTTGGAAGAACCAAGGCAACATCCTAGAGAGGGAATTACTGATTAAGATCCAGTTTGTTCAAACAGTCAAACTGTAGATTAGAACAGTGTCATTTTATTTTGTTTTGTTTAATTTTTCTTCTTTTGAACAAAATATGCAAAACAGTTTTGTCTTCAGCATTTTTATAAACATCATCTTTGTTTTGATGTTTCCTGTGCTACTTTTACAGATGTGTAAGGATTCTTATTTGTTCTTCAGTATATTGCCAATACTTCCATATTTATTTATATGACTTGATCATTTTAATTTGTCAGGAGAGCCACATAAATATCTATTGCCTCTCCATTCATCCATCCATCCATTCATTCATTCTTCTATTAATTTAACTGATAAAAGTTAGATGCTTATTGTGTTTCAGACACCAGACACCATGGTAGGTCATGAGTAGACAGAGGTAAATAAAAGACACATCATACCTACATTTAGGGAGCTTAAAGTTGAAGAAGTCTGATGTTAAACAAATAAGCAAATAATGAATAATTATAATATGGTGAAAGAGCTATGATGGAAAAAAGAGGTTATTGGGTGCTGAATATAGATGTTTGCTAGAGGGTTTCTAAGGAAAGTGGTCTAAGCTAAGATTTGAAAAATTGAGTTTTGAGGGAGAAAAACATATTTCAAACAGAGAAATCATAAAGACCCTAGAGCTGGAACAGACATGGTATGTTAAAAAAACTGAGAGACAAATGTGAAACAAGGTTTCATAATTCTCACTAGTCATCTAAGACTATCTCCACTAAACTTTCCATAAATAATTGAGCCTAGAAAGAGAATAATAGCTTTCTCATCTAAGATGCTGCTGAAAAGCTTCAGTATCTCCACTAGAAGTTACAGTTGTGAACATTGTAAGGAGAGAGAGAGAGAGAGAAATTCTTCAACTGTTATAGAGCCATTAAATGTTCATTAAATTGCCAGATTCTTTTTTTAATTTTTTTTTAATTTAAGTATAGTTAACATACAATGTTATATTAGTTTCAGGTGTACAACATAGTGATTGGACAAGTTATATATTATGCTATTCTCACAAGTGTAACTACAATTTCTCACCATAAAACATTGTTACAATATCATTGACTATATTCCTTATGCTATGCCTTTTATTCCTGTGACTTATTCATTCCATTAACTGGAAGCCTGTATCTCCCATCACCCTTCACCCATTTTGCCCATCCCCTTCCCTCTGGCAACTATCAGTTTGTTCTTTGTACAGGTCTGATTTTGCTCTTTGTTTTGTGTTTATTCTTTTTTTTTTATTCCATATATGAGTGAAATCATATGTTATTTGTCTTTTTCAGACTGACTCATTTTACTTAGCCTAATACCCTTTAGGTACATATGTGTTGTTACAAATGGCAAGATCTCATTTTTTTTTTTCCTGGCTGCATAATATTTCATAGTATGTATATATGTGTGTGTGTATGTATATATACTATAGTATATAGTGTGTATGTATGTGTATATGTGTCTGTGTGTTTATATGTGTGTGTGTTTGTGTATCCTCTAGGATTTTTATAGTTGAAGGTTTCACATTTAGGTCTTTAGTCCATTTTGAGCTTATTTTTGTGTATGGTATAATAAAGTGGTCTTATTTCATCCTTTTACATGTAGCTTCCCAGTTTTCTCAGCACCATTTATTAAAGAGACTGTCTTTTCCCCATTGTATATTCTTGCCTCCTTTGTCATAGATTAATTGATCATATAAATGTGGGTTTATTTCTGGGTATCTATCCTAGTCCATTGAGCTATGTGTCTATTTTGGTGCCAGAACCATAATGTTTAGATTGCTACAACTTTGGTAGTATATCTTCAAATCTGGGATTATGATACCTCCAATTTTGTCCTTTTTCATGATTGCTTTGGCTATTCAGGGTCTTTTGTGGTTCCATACAAATTTTAGGATTATTTGTTTTAGTTCTGTGAAAAATGCTGTTGGTATTTTGATAGAGATTACGTATAATCTTTAGATTGCTTTGGGTAATTATGGACACTTTAACAATACTATTTTTCTCCCAAACCATGAGCATGGAATGTCTATTTGTTTGTGTCATCTTCAATTTCTTTCATCAGTGTTTTATAGTTTTCAGTGTACAGGTCTTTCACTTCCTTGGTTAAGTTTATTCCTAGGTAATTTATTATTTTTGGTGCAATTGTTAATGGTATTGTTTTCTTATATTTAGTAAGTAGGAAGGAAGGATGATGATTATATATTATAGGTAGTTAAAGGTGTGTTTTTTAAAAACAATTATTTGAGTTAGAATGAACCTGAGAACATAAAATAGTCTCATGACCCATTTAATCAATGCTGCTTCATTATTAGTGTATAGAAATGCAACGGATTTCTGCATATTGATTTTGTATCCTGCAACCTTACTGATTTCATTTATCAGTTCTAGTAGTTTTTTGCTGGAGTCTTTAGGGTTTTCTATATATAGTATCAATAATAAAAGTTTTACTTCTTCCTTACCAATTTGGATGCTTTTCATTTCTTTTTCTTGTCTGATTGCTGTGGCTAGAACTTCCAGTACTATGTTGAATAAAACTGGTGAGAGTGGACATCCTTGTCTTATTCCTGATCTCAGGGGAGAAGTTCTCAGTTTTTCACTATTAAATGTGACGTTAGCTGTGGGTTTTTCATGTATGGCCTTTATTATGTTGAAGTATGTTCCCTCTAAGCCCACTTTGTTGAGGGCTTTTATCATGAATGGATGTTGAAGTTTGTTGAATGTTTTGTCTGCATCTATTGAGATGATCAGATAATTTTTATCCTCTTTTTGTTGATGTGGTGAGTAGCCATTTTAAAACAGTTGACATTTTTGCCTAGGCCCCAAATCTTAATTTTTCTGCTAGTTTCCTAGACTTGCTTATCTCTATCCTACAGATAAGAGTGGTGGCAAAAAACAAAAAACAAAACAAAACAAAACAAAAACAAAAACTGGAGCCTAGCATTGAAAACCAAAAAAACAGGTTAAAATGCTGGTCTATCACATCAAATTTCTACTATTCCAATTCCTAGAATTATATCTTTTCTCTGGTATTTTTATACTTTTATATTTATTGCACAGGAATCTCATCAATGCACATTAAAAACAATTTCAAACTAACATATCATAATGCTGCATTCTGCCAAACTTTCCTCCTTGATTTATTAGTTCAACTTTTATCACACCTGCACATTTATGTTATTCCCTGAATGCTATTTTAATTATTGTTCACTTTTTTCTTCTCCTCTTTACTTTTTCCCTCTCTCCATCCCTCTCCTTTCCATTATTTTCTTCTGTCCTTCATTACTTTTTAATCATAAACACTGATTACATTAAAAAATATGTCAAGCCCTTGGTAGTATGGAATGTGGGCTCCCAATTGTCTTTTCAAACTCTGAATGAGCTATCTTTTTTTTTTTTTTACTTAAATATTTCCTTCTCAGCTCATTTCCTTTTTGAGAGAGTTACCAGCGTATCGGGGTCTGGGTCACACTGTTTAAAACAATCACAGTTTTGTATAGGTATGGCTATAGTATTGTGGGAATTTCATTCTTCATTTTATATTTCCTTTATTTTTCAGCAGAGTGCCAAAACAATTGGTACTCCTTAAACTCTTTTTACCTTTACCTTTCAGACAATCAAATATTAGAAAAACTGTATTTAACTAATATAAACTATTAGTAGCCCTGAATTCCAATCGGTGTTTACATATAAGAAATATTACTATACCAATTACATAATCTATATCCCAGTATTGGTTAGGATGTCTGCCATCTATTTGCACTATAATGTATTTCTCTCTGTTTTCTTTTGTGTTCTTTCTGTCTCTTTTGCTGACTTCCAACTGTTTTCTGTGTTACTTCGCTCTTAGATGCATCACTCTTGCCCCAGTCACAAGGCCACTTGGCCTCCACATCAACCAGCTGTGCTTCTGTTATTTCAAATTGTATCCCTTCTTGGCTCTATTTCAATTGTTGAGTTTTTCATAATTTTTTGAATCCTTCATTTAATAGTTTATAGCCTGCTTATCATTTATTTTTTGGTTTATAAACTAAATATTACATGATTTTCCTACTTTCGTTTTCTCTGAATAACTGATAAGTTTTCCATCGTTGCTGTTTTATTTAAACTCTAGCAAATATTGCTTATATATTGTAAGTTAGCTGTAATTATATGTGAAAATTCTTTAGTTTTAGTTAAAATATAATTTCTGCTATTCTTCCTAGTCATAAAAGAACATGTATTAATACATATTATTTATATGATGGAAATTTGATATATAGATAATAAGTTATTAATATTTGTTAATTTTTTCCAATGACTAACCAGTTTGCTTTTCAAAGGGAAAAAAAAAAAGAATGTTTCTAGTAAATAATACTGAGTTAAGAGCACTGACTTTCACAAACATTGAAAGAAGATAAGTGGAAAGATTTTCTAATGACTTAAAATTATAAAGAGATAAGGTAATATGTTAACAATATAAAGAGACAATATATAAGTGTACTAGTTCCTGATTGCTGCTGAAACAAATGACCACATGTTTCTTTTTATACTTAGGACAGCATGTATTTATTATCTTTAGTTCTGGGGGTCAGAAGTCCAAAGTCAGTCTCACTAGGCTAAAGTCAAGGTATCAGCAAGGCAAATTTTTTCTTGAGGTTCTAAGGAGGTGTGCATTCTTTGCTTTTCCAGCTTCTAGAGGCTACCAATTTGCATGGCCTGGCCACATCACTCTAACCTCTGTTTCTATCTCATTTCCTTCTCTTCATTTGGCCCTCTTCTAAGGACCCTGTGATTGTATCAGGCCCACCTAGATAATCAGAATAATCTCCCCATCTCAAAATTCTTAATCAGCTGTGGAATCTCTTTTTTTTTAATGTAAGGAAATATATTCATAAATTCCAGGAATTAGGAATTAAGGCATACTTGTGGAGCCATTATTCCACAATAACATATGAAAAAATACTTTTTAAATTAAAAGCAAAATGCAAATGTTAAATTTTACTATTTTTACATCAAGTAACCAAAGAATTACTAGTAAGAAATAGACACTAAAGGGTAATTTCCATAGTTTCGTTTAACTTGACATTATGTTCACTTCTATTTGGACTTCAGACAAATCCTAATAATGTATGTGTGGCAAATACCATGATTCCCACTGTACAGAAGAGAAAACAGGTACCGTGTGTTCTAGTCACTTGCTTAGGTGTAATTAAGGACAGATTTAGGGCTAAAACCAAATTCCTAAAACCTAGCCAAGTGTATTCTCTATTATTCTCCAATATTTTTTTCTTAAAAGAAAAATATAGATCAATCACTGGAAGCTAGAAAGACTAAGAAGTCTAAGCCCAGTAATGCTAGTTGTTCAAGTCAGGACATATGTCGTATTCATCTTTGATTCCCCAGAAGTAAACACAGTGGCTGACACATGGTAGGTGCTTAAATAAAGTATGATGGGGAATAATAATGGACTGGGAATTTAGATTATACACATGAGTTTGTTTGTAATTTTCCCTATACATTTGATTTATTTAGTACTGATACGTGATATTTAGTGCAACTAAAAATATTAATTTAAAAGGGAAATATTAATACCTACTCATGGATATTTTACTTTGCTTTCCTGTTTGGCACCTTCTTGTACATTTATCTCCTGCTGGCACAAAACATGAAAAATCAAAGTCAGAGTAAAACAGAAAGGGAGAACTAAATAATCCTTACTAAATAATTCAGGTTTGGCTAAGATTCTGTAACATAAACATTCTGTAACATTCTGTAACATCACCTCATCAGGTAGTTAGGATGGACTGTTCCTTCAAAGATTCTCTATATTCACTTGTAATTGATCTGTGTTGAAAATAAGATTGATGCAAATTTTAGGATTTTAATAACAGAACAAATTGTTCAGTGAGCCAATTTTTCTACCTTCCCTGTGATTTTCACTGCAGGCAACAAAGAGCTATTTAAGGGTGTGTTACATATTTCCCCCATGAATTCCCTGTGTCAGTTCGTAGTATATTGTATATTGCATGGCTTTGTTTCCTGCAGTTCTCCTGTTTTGAATGCCTTCAGTGTCTCCTCTCATTATAGCACAGTTTACTTTCTTATTTCTCTGATTTGGGTATTGGCCCCAAGACTGGCTTGGTCAAGTGGATTATGGGTAGTTGTAGTGTCTTCAGAAGCTATAAATGTGCTTGTGGAGCACGGCCTGGTCCTTGCACTTCTGCTATTCTAGAGGAGAATATGCCTTGAGTAACCTCTAACCAAGCAAGGTAAATACATGTAGCATAGACATGGGCCCCACCCACAGGCTGGATCTAAGCTTAATGTAACCATTGCCTTAGGCAGAGCTGCCCATCCACTGGTCCAGCTGATATTACCCAAGCTTCTTCCAATGTACACACCTGTGAGCATGAGAATAAATGTTTGCTGTAATAAACCACAGAATTTGGGGGGATTTTTAAACAGTATTTTTGCTTTAGACACTGACTGGTAAATAAACCTTTCCAAATTAATTCAAAGTTTACCCAGGCTGGCTAGTATAGTCCTATCCCCATTCCTCCAACTCTTCCCATGGTCTATGATCCTAGCTCTGTTAGAACAAAGCTACACCTTATTTGATTCTCAAAATGTTGAGGGAAAGAGCTGACATTTAGAGATAATTTGTTAACTATATTGAAAGAGTTATTATTTGCATTATTTTTATTCTTCTTTTCCTGAAAGGCTGAAAATTACCTATATAATGAATTAATTTTTAGGCTATGACTGGATGATTTGCAGTATCTTGCTCAATATATTACCTTTTTGCTATTTGTGACAAAGTAAAGAGTGCACTTCTGTTTTAGAATGTCAGTTTCCTCCTTATTGTTTGAATTTTCCAAAGTTCTCTCTTCCTGCTCCATGAAGTGAGCCAAGGAAGACAAATGACAAATGAAAAATATTGATCCAGTGTGAATGTGTAATACATTTACTTCACCATTTTTTAGTCCTTGTTCAGACTTTACACTGTGTGGAGTAGAAATAATGTAAAAATATCTCAATCATTTTAAGCCACAAATTATTTTATTACATCGATTACTGTTTTTTTAATGATTAAGATAAAATTTCCACTAATTTGTCTACATATTCACTGTTATAAATGCACTGATTATATCTGTTGACTGTTTTTCTGCAAAGACTTTTCTGTTTGCTGGGACACAATATGTCCATGTTTTGGTGGTGATTTTTTAATGTAGACTAGCAAAGTCATATGCAAACCATTTGATTCCAAGACAGCATTTGTATTTTTGTCATAAAAAAATTAACCTCCTTCCCATAATATAGCTATTACTTTTCTCCTGTGCCCTAAAGGGCCCATATCTAATGTATAGCAAATGCTATTTTTGAAGCCATTAATCCTTAACTATCTGATTCAGAGATACTAATTCTCTCAAATATTTTTGTTAAATTGCAGAATATCTTACTTTTGCAGTAGTTTCTATTTGCTTCTAGAAGTTCCAGGTAAAGGAAAGATCTTACATTTTCTTGTTCATGTTCAGATTTCATACCTAATCTCTGTGAAATGGTTGGTTTATCATATACTTAAAAACTCTCCCACTAATCAAGCATGAGAAGCCAAAAAAATTTACACTGCACAGATGGGCAGTTAATTTCTTTCCCATTGAGCTTGCAATGTGCTCCATGATGTTGCAGCAGCTGTGATGAGAATGGTGGATGTCCCCAATCTATGCTTCATTTAACTTCAGGAATTCTAAAAGATTGCATTGTGTAGAAAATAAAAATGTATTTTAAAGCAATGGGGCTTGGTGTCCTGAAGCAGCATTTCATTTTTAACAACTGAAGTTTTAACACGAATGGTGGCACTTGTATATTTCTTTCGTTTGACGACTTCACCATCAAATTAGGTTGTATTTCATCACTAAATACAAATTGTCGACCTAGTCCTAGACACTTTATGAAAATCAATGGGATTTTGATGCAGAAAATAGAAGAATTGTGTGGCAAATATTGTGTTTCAATTGTTTACCACTGGTTTATTTTTCATAGACACTGATAATACCACATTACATCTGTATAGCACTTTTTATATTCAAAAGCATTCTACTGTTAAATGGGAATAAAAATGTTTTTTCTACCTTCTTCACAGAGCTGACGATGTGATTACCTGACATAAAAGAAATAAAAACACTTTCTAAAGTAAAGAGTGCTCTAAGAGATATGGGATTATCATTGTCATCATGCCTGAGGAGAATTTTATTTTTTTATTTTTATTTTTTAAGACTTATTTATTTATTTATCTGACAGAGAGAGACACAGCGAGAGAGGGAACACAAGCAGGGGGAGTGGGAGAGGGAGAAGCGTGACTCCCGTGGAGCAGGGAGCCCAATGGAGGGCTCGATCCCAGGGCCCTGGGATCATGACCTGAGCCAAACGCAGACGCTTAACGACTGAGCCATCCAGGCGCCCTGCCTGAGGAGAATTTTAGTCAGTAAAAAATATAGAGCCATTCAAGTAAGACCTGGACTTCAGTTCTGTTTCCATAATTTATAATATGTGAAAAGTTGGTAATTTCCTTACTTTTACACTGACCCTTCGTGTAAAAAAAATTGAAATGGAATAATTATAAACTGACAAGGTGTGCACCTGTGTGTGTGTGTGTGTGTGTGTGTACATGGCTTAAAAATTACAGTTTATATGTGAAAAATGCATAGTTCGGTGTTGGGTTAATATATGACAGTCATTAAAAAATTTAAGCACTATAAAAACCATTATTTAAAAGTATTAACTGTAAATAGACTGATGCAAGCACATTTTGACAACAGATATTAAGGACCCACATTAAATTTAAGAAAGAAGAGGAAATACAATTATAATGGCTAAAGGTAATCATCTTTCACTTGTCCTCCATTTAATTTCTTCTGTCTAAGGAGTATAGTATTTCTGCATGGACAGAGCCATTTGATAATTGTATTTCTGGTGGATCTGTAACTGCTAGATTATATCGTAGATCATAATCCCTTTAGAAATAATCCCTGTTAAATTTCTAGAGAGCACTCAAGACTTGAACATACCCTTTTCCAGTCTTCAAGAATTGGTAAGTCACTTCATCCCCAAGGAGAAAAAAGGTTATTCAGGTTTTAGAATAGTAAAAGTTTTAAACTACCATGACAATGGATAATATTGGTGTACAGAGTTAAAATTTGGAATACACATAATTATGGTCCCTTTAGAGGCTTCCTCCAACCTAAGCAGAGTGTTAAAAAGTAGTTGCTACTTCCTCTGATTTCTTTTTTTAAGACCTCTTTTGCTTTTAAATTTTTCTTTCCACATAATAGAGAGGAAATCCAGGGTTCATTTTCCCATGGAAAGCGTTCACTAATTTTTTGTATTCCCTTAGTTGTAACAATTTCCTTTCTTGTTTTCTCACTCCACAAGTCTCAAGGGGACATAGACCCAGGACTTTATACCCAGTAGGTATTTATAAAATCAAGTGTGTTGAAAATAAGTCAATAAAAAAGAGACTACTCAGAGATTATGAAAGGAGTGGCTTCTGTTTAGCCAGATGGTCAGGGATGTCTGGGAATGAAAAGAGAGACCACCTTGTGGGAGAAGACAAAAAGGAGGTTGTGGGCACTGCAGTCAACCTATATTCCTATAGGAATATTCCTCAGTCTATGTCTTCTAGCAATGGGTGCAGAATAGTATTATCCTGCTACATGGAATGCTTAAGAACACATGGATGGGGGAAAAGAATAGCCACATTCATTTAAAATGGCCTCAATTTCTATGCATATAGAATGTGAGTGTATATATATGTGTTATAGACACATTTATTTATACATGTTACCAAAAACAACTCTTCTAGGTTTAAAAATACTAATTTAGATAGAGTAAAAATGTGTTTTGTTTTAATGGTGCTACAATATTTTAATTCTACTGGATATTACTTAATAAATTTTGAAGGGAAATGAAAACGAAGATTCTCAAAACTGTGCTATAAATAATAATTTTAGAGAAAACACTAAATGCTGAAGTCTTCTTGTGTTCATTGTGCTTGAAAATGACTACAGTTTAAACAAATAGTTCTTTTAATTAGTTCTAAGTTGTAATAAAAATCCCATAGGGGCACCTGGGTAGCTCA
Organism: Mirounga leonina; assembly: GCF_011800145.1. Lineage (NCBI taxonomy): Eukaryota > Metazoa > Chordata > Mammalia > Carnivora > Phocidae > Mirounga > Mirounga leonina. The sequence goes on from NW_023270268.1 coordinate 58,831,379, forward strand.
ATAAGTTAAGTATCTGACTTCTGATTTCAGGTCAGGTCATGATCTCAGGGTTGTGAAACTGAGCCCACATCAGGCTCTGCACTGGACGTGGAGCCTGCTTAAGATTCTCTCTCTCCCTCTCCTTCTGCTCCCCACCCCACTCTCTCTCTCTAAATATAAATAATAAATAAATAAATAAATAAATAAATAAATAAATAAATAAATAAATAAA